>NC_092630.1:12092841-12189031 GCF_039555335.1 Amphiura filiformis | reverse complement strand
GCTGCACCAATACCAAAAAAAAAAAGGTTTTTATTAACGTATGAATTTAACGATACAAAACGTTGCCTCTTAGCTTTTCGAGTCGTTAATTAATTTGAAACCATGTTCTCTATGATTCCTCTTAGGAACAGAACTCCGATTAAAAACCAAAATCGAATGGCTAATAAACAATCGCAAATGCAGTACTATACCGCCACTATGCCATGCTTGAATGACGCATATCGAATTGCCTCTTTATAGGAACAGTTTCGAATATTAATATTTCCTCTTAGGAACACAAGACATTGTTACTTAACATCATGCCTGCACTTACTCTGGTTCCTCTTAGGAACGCAACTCTAATTTGAGTGCCAACTAAACTATAATACCGCTGCCTAATCGAATTCAACATAATCTGGCTCCTCTTAGGAACTCAATACATTGTTCACTTATACGAATATGACAACTCGTGTTTTGTTATAAACAAGCGAGCAAGGTTCCTCTTAGGAACGCAAAAAAAAAATTAACCATTTTTGCTATTTCTATACATTTAATACACACCTATGACGTCGCGCTATTGTTTTACCGCTCCATTATTTTCCACGAATGGAGCGATGATCCAATAACACGCCATTCGTAAATGCCTTTCTTTTTCTCTGAAAAGCAAATACTTTTCAGGGAAAAGTACTGGCATTTACGAATGTAGTGTTAATATCAATTGCACTTTTGAAAAGCAAGTATTTGCGAAAAGTGCGGTATTGTTATCATCACTTCATTCATGCAAAACAATGATACGAAAAACAAGAAGAAAATGATTTTCATTAATACAATAAATTGAGGAAGCGGATAGCAACATTTGCACAGTATTGTCATGGGACCTGAGAGCACATCAGACATATCGAATTGCATGCTGAATACGAGGATTGTCCCTATATCTAATAATAATAATAAATTTGATTTTGTGAAATTCGCGATATAATACAAATTATTAAAATTTCATATTTTTATATTTTTCCAAATTTAACAGTCCTAGAATTAACCTTTATAAATCTAATGATATGTAATTAAACTATAGGCCTATGTAGCTGGGATGAAAAGCCGACTCAATTGAAAATTTGACCTTTCATATAGAACTTAAACATTTGTTTCCAAAAAGACCTACATTTTTTAGTGTTTTGAGGAAAAAATCTATATCTTTAATAATGAAGGTCACAATTTTCATATGATTGACAGCTGTTCAACCCAACTTCCTACTATTTACTGCATATCGTGAGATTTATACAATTTACTTTGAGGACTGTTAAATTTCAAAAATATCAATTTTAATAATTTGCCTTAAAATGTGTATTGTATCGCGAATTTAATAAAAATCTAAATTATTTGATATCAGAAGGATGTGTCTGATTTGCTCTTAGGTGCCACAAACAAAATACGTAAAAACGTCGCTATCCGAGCCCTTACAATGCAATCTGTGAAAAGTAAGTCAAGATCAAAACGGGCAGGTTAAATTGTTGGCCAAGTACGTTGTACTTATTATGCAAGATGTGTTTTACCCTCACTTACGCTTTACTTCGTAGGCCTTTACTTTTATTTATTTGGACCTTTCTTTCTACGCTTACTGTTTTTTATAACATTTTTTTTCCTTCTTTATATTTTTTACGTTTTCAGTGGCTTAGGCCCTACATATAATTTGTCATATTTTGGGCAACATTGCTACATATACATAATACACATTCTGTATCAATGTATTTAGGCCTATGAATCTGTTTATTTTCAAATCGTTCTCTTCGGGCATGTTTAATAATGATAAAAGCCACAGTAGGTCTATTTTCTGTATAATTTTTATTTGTCATTAGTATATCTGATGTTTCATCTGATGGTATTTTGGCATGCTTGAATATTTACTTACATCGATCAGTAGGCCTATCCGATACCGTAAAACGGGTAACTTTGGGCACTTTTCAGAGTTTTTACACCACTGCTTCCAAACAAAACCAAATATATTTCTAATTATCTCTTTTTTATGACGTTAGGGTTCCCTTCTACACCTTGAAGTTGAAAAAGATTTTTGAATAATTTTGAAAGGGTGCCCTAGGGGTTGAAAATAGCCTGACCAAAGTTACACCGCATTTGGGGCAACTTTGGTCAGAGTATTACATTCCATGAAGAAAAGAAAATGAAAAAATTGATCTTCGCTGTATATGGGCAAGGTTTTGTTTTTGTGACATTTGTCCCCATGCAAAATTAAGCAAGCACGCATCCTTGCTCACAAATATCGATTTTTATTTTGTCTGAAAAAATGTAAAAAATGCTCATTTTGGTCAAAATGCCAATATTTTCGTAACTTTCAAAGAAATTGGACATGAGCGACTTCTTCCAAATATATTTCTTAACAAATTGAGACCAAAGATGACTAAAAACAATATTGCTGTACGGAAATATGACCATATATATTTGAACGACCAAAGTTACCCCGCTTACCGAAGTTACCCCCATTTTACGGTAATTAAATATTACAATGTTAGGGACGCTCCATTTGATTTCGGAAGGGGACTGGAAGTTGAGGTGGCTTTTATTTCGCGTCGAAGGCGGCGAAGTTTGTTTTGTTTTTTGCCGACAAAGTTCAAGGACAATAATAGGCCTAGGTAAAATGTGTTGTAGTACATTTAAAATTTTCGTACCTTTTCGTACCTGATTTTGGTCCTTCTGCTGCGAATCAACGATATATAGGCCTATCCTCGGAATGATTCCATCACAAAATTATCCAAGATAAACAATAGTGTCCATAATTGCATGGTTGTTCCAAAATCGTAAACTCGATTCACAGAGAAGAGTATCATTGCTCAGGTATAGCGATAGGTGTAGTTTTCTTGAGGTTGACAACTGTAATGACCATTTCATATGAGCCTATACATGCTATATAACCTTTTTGCCAATTTTCCTTATTATGCAAAATAGAGACCTAAACGCAACTACTTCAACAGTTAATACATTAGAAGTGGGCATAAAGAACTATTGATGGTCTAATCACTTTAATGATTTTACGAATCTACGTTTATTCAATTTGTGTAACAAACATTTTAAATCTTTATAATTCAAGAAGGTGGTTACGGATGATTTGAACTAAACACCTGGATCGTGATATGATGGGTATTTCTATAGAAATTTTACATAAAGCTGAGTCGGACTATTTTTGCACTCGCACCTAAAATTTAGTACGATCATTATATTAGAGTAATTGATCAATTTGTAAAGAGCAACCTATTTCAATAACACTCCATTCGTGAAAAATAATGGAGCGGTAAAACAATAGCGTGACGTCATAGGTGTGTATTAAGTCGGTTAATGGCCGCGGATTAGAACGTGAGTGGGTAAGAATGGCTTCGCCGCTCCGCGGCTCAGCCATTCTTACCCACTCACGTTCTAATCCGCGGCCATTATCCTATACATAATCAGGTTCCCCTTAGGAACGCAAAAATGTTTTCTCTGAATCGACACAAACGAATCTTATCGATTTTGAAACCTACGACCCGGGCCACGTCCGTCTAATCTTACAATCAAAACCGAACCGCTTGTGTTCGATAACTGCTCTGAACCAAACAGAGATTTGCAATTTCGTCCTTGCACAAAAACTCCTCTGATAGAATTAATCGTGATAATCTCAGAAACCACCCACTTCACTGGGCTATGCTCCGAAAAAATAAACGGCCAAAAGGCTGCAGAAGGCCAACTAGGAATCACCAACGTTCCAACGGACCTGGAAGCAACAATATGTATAACTGCCTTGCATACCAAAGACACAGGTGGAACCAGCCAGTTGTTCTCTCCATTCCAGGAAGAGGTAAAAGCATCTACTCCTGACGTTCCTGGGCACCAAAATCTCGAATTGAAGACTGGTAACTTCCGATTAAAATTATCAGCGAATCTGTCTACCGTATGAGGACCAAAAATTGAATCCACGAAAGAAAAGAACTGAGGGGAAACTCCCCAATCATCTAGATCTATGACTCTACTAATACCATCTGCAATCTGGTTCTCTCTGCGTGGAATCCATTGAACATCAAGGGAAATGAAATGCTGACGACAGTGATTGAAAATTGCTAAACTTATAACATGTAAATTGATTTTCATGGAACCTGCCTGCAAAATGGACACTGCACTTTGATTGTCCGTGAATACTTTAATTGATTGATTATCCAATGAAGAACCAAAAGAACACAAAGCTGACAAGATAGCAAACCGTTCTCTCCATGTCGAACTCTCTGAAGCTTCCTCTGCAGACCACACTCGGTGACTGACCTTATTGGTATCGGAAATAAAAGCACCACAACCGGTACTACTAGCATCGCTGAAGACTAATACACGAGGAATAGAATAGTTAGTTAAATGACGTTTAAATGGATCAGCCAGCTTAGTCTTCCAAAAGAATAATTCATTGATAGCTGAGCTACCTGCAGATATCCTGAAAACACTGTCCCAACTGCTGCGAGCAACTATTTCGTGATGTAAAAACCTTGTCATAAGTCTCGCAATAGACCCTACTACAGGCATGAAAGAAATGATCTTCCCTGTAACTGAAGCCAACTTTCTGGCGGTAGTCCGAGGAAAGGAGTCTATGACACAATTTATGGACTCTAGAGTATCCCCGATTCGTCTGTCTGTTACAGCCAAAGATCCTTCAGCAGCATCCCAAACAAAACCTAGCCACACTAGAGACTGCGTGGGAATCCAAATGGATTTCTCACAATTTGGCACCAGCCCTGCGCTAATGAGATCTGATTTAACTCTCTTAGAAATCAAAGAAGCGGACTCTCTATTCGGGGCTCTACACCAACCATCATCAAGATACAGCACAAGAAAAAACCCTAAAGCTCTCCAATGCCTGACCAACGGACGAAGAATTTTCGTAAACACGTGACCTGCCGAGGTCAAACCGAAGGGGAGTACGGTAAACACAAAAAAACGATCCATTCCATTAAACTGCCAGGAAAAACCAAGAAACTTTTGATGCGGTGTGAATATGTCTACATGGTGGTAACCTGACTTAAGGTCAAATGAAATTAAAAAGTCTCCCTTTGCAAAATAATCTAAAGCGTGTCGCCAATCTTCAAATTTAACTTTCTGTTTCCAAATATGTGCATTTACGTGCCTAAGATCAAGAATGAGTCTCTTTTTACCAGATTTCTGAATGGATACAGTTAACGGATTTATAACCGTAGGCTTTTCGGACACTTGCAAAACTAAGCCTTTCTTAACCAAATCATTAATAGCTTCATAAACAAAATCCGAGTTATCCAATGCCGACTTATTGTTCTTTAATACAATTACTGGTGGCGTAGTAATTAACGGCAATTTATACCCGTTCTGAATAATACTCAGTACAAAGTCATTGGCCTGAATAGATCGCCAAAAGTCTATGGAACTTCTCAATCGCCCTTTGATTATAGGCTCTGAGCTCCCTTGTTCGTATTCATAAAAGTTCTTCTGCCAATCTTCTACTCCAAAATTCTCAAACTGATCTGAACGATAGAAGCCATCATTGATGCAGTCCGATGGTAGAATAGGAACTATATTGAAATGCACACATGAGAAAAAATAGAGAAAAAGAATTTTCTAAAAACTGAAGCCAATTACGCTCTAGATAGAGCGTACACTAGGCGGGGAATGGCAAGCTCAGAACCGGCAAAACCACTCAAACCCCAAATGATTTAACTTGAATTAATAATTACATTAACACAGGCCTATTTGAATGAAATAAATCGAGCAATTACGTTTTCAAAATCTCACGGTTGGAGATGAAAATGAACTGAATTTAGACAAAGCACGGCGCCTACCACCTGCATACACTCTGATATTTGAATACTAGGCCTATTATTGCCTTTCCGATTCACATTGAATCCAGAGCCAGAATCTTACATACTTCATGCATAATAAATCTTAAATTCAATCTCCATTCATTTTATCATTCATTTACGTTCAAATCCATGAATTCTGTAACATTCAACTCTTTGTGTACACTGACCTGATTCCTTGTCCGTAAGCTTGCCTTTACTTTGAGTATGGGAATCCAGGGGATGACTGAGACTTGGATTCCCTCTTGACGGGGCAGTTGTTTCTCCAATGCCCTGGTAGGCCACATGAGAAGCACAAGTCGGTTGATGAACCAAACCGGGATCCAAAATGGCGTCTACTGAATGCCGGAGGGCCCCGAAAAAAATCAGAAGCAGTAGAACTGGAAGAGCTAGCGGAAAACGGAAACTGCTTTTGCGATTTAGCTTGCTTTTTTGCGACCGCATTCTTGCGTGTAGCTTGACGCTTCTTGCGTGCAGCTCGGAATTGGGCAGATCTGATCTTCTTTTCGTCTTCGCTATCCGAGGCCAATTCGTCAGATTCGTACTCATCTACAACTTTCCAGCCTCCCTCGCTTTTGTCTGTCAACCGTATAAGTTTGTTACGATGCTTTAGATCTGTTTGCAGCTGTTGAATCCCTTCTTTTAAGTTTTGCCTCGTCAACTTTCCTCTTGTTTAAGAGGGCACTCACGTCTTGTAGTTTATCGGCAACTTTAGCGTTAAATTGCCACTGTTTCGTATTGCCGTTGTAATTAAAGGCAGGCTCTACTGGAGTCGAGTATCGATGCTTTGGTCCACAATTTCCTGCCTGAACGATTCAAGTTTTTGGTCTAGGTATCCTTTAAAGTCGTCGAATAACGTGGATACTGAAGAAGAATCCTTCTCTGGTCTAGACTGGCCGCCTTTGGAAGTGGACCCTTCAATGTCGGACATGTTAAAAGTAGACAACTTAAATTTCGATGAAAATCATTGATGAGCAATAAACCGGGCACACTACTGGTACACCTCGCTGAGCGTTAAGCGTGAAAGTGAGAGCATAAAACCACCTTCACCGAGTATCCTAAATGATACGCTTGAATAAACCGAAACGAATCAATGCGATATTGTTAATCAAATCGCATCACAAAGCCACATCACTGCTCTATTCTTCAGCTAATAGCTTCGTAAGAAAATACATTTGTCATCTATCCTCTATCAAGTTCCACAGTTGAGCACCTCTATAACTAAAGCTACGCTTCTTATATTCAGTATTTGGCTTATCCATGATAAAAACATCTTTATTTCTGGTGTTATAACAAGTTTCTTTTTTAACAAATCTATTGCACAGATATTTTGGTGCTTGATTGTTTACAATTTTATGCATTGTAACTGCTTCGTTTATGTATAACTTTTCTTCAAGATTTTTCCAGTTTAAAACATTTAAAGCTTCTGTACTTGACTCATATCTACTTACACCTGTAATAATTTTTGCTGCTCTGTTTTGTAAGACTTGAAGTTTATTACTAAGGGTTTTGTTACATCTTCCCCAAACAAAATTGCAAAGTGAGTGGCAACAATGCTTTTATAAAGTAGACACTGATGGTGTTTGGGGATAAAATTAGCGGCTTTCCTTAGAAAATACAAACCAGTTAAAACTTTCTTTCTCACTTGGTCAATCTGATTGTTCCATAACAGTTTATCATCAACTTCAATGCCAAGGTGTTTACAATGATTAACCCTTTGAAGACGGGTTCCTTTTATGTTTACATTAAGATCATCGTTACATACATTTGCAAGTTTTTGTGGAGTACCAATTAACATAAAATGGGTTTTGTCAACATTAAGACTTAATTTGTTACTTGCAAGCCAGTTGTCAACATTATTTAAATCATTATTTAGTATTCTAACAATATCATTAACATCTTTTGAAGAATAATAAATTGCTGTATCGTCAGCATACATGCTCACCTTTACATTAACATATTTAGGCAGTTCATTAACATATAAAATAAACAATAGCGGCCCAAGTATCGAGCCTTGTGGAATTACACAAGAACTTCTTTGGTCATTAGACTTTGACCCATTTACACCAGTTATATGAGATCTATCACCAAGGTAACTTCTGAACCAGTTGACAACATGATCATCCATACCAAAATTTGGCAATTTATCAATTAAAATATTGTGATTCACTGTGTCGAAAGCCTTTCTTAGATCTAACATTACAAGACCAATGTACTCACCATCATCAATTGATTGTAATGTTTAATAATGCGGAAGATGTTGAAACACCTGGCCGAAAACCTGACTGGCTATTATGCAACATATCATTTGAGTTTAGAAAAGGGTAAATTTGGTCAAAGACAGCACGCTCGATGATTTTTGATAAAATGGGAAGAATTGATATTGGCCTGTAATTACCTGGATCTGTATTATCACCACCTTTATAAACTGGGCAAATTCGGGCTTTCTTCCATCTGCATGGAAAGGTACCTGATTTAAGGGATAAATTAACAAGAAATGTCACAATGGGAGTAATTTCGATTGCTGACACCTTGAGTAACTTTGATGGAATATCATCAACACCAGTAGCTTTCTTATCGGAGAGTGTACATAGTTGATTTAAAACATAATCTTCATTAACATTATTAAATATAAAAAGCATATCATTATACAAATTATTTGTTTCATCATGATGGTTTTAGTATTAACAACAGGAATCTTGTCAGCTATACTTGGTCCAACATTTGCAAAATATTCATTCAATACATCAGCAACATCTTTAGAATTTGTACATTCACCATGTTCAGTTTTAATACACCTAACATCGGTTTTCTTGTTTTTACCTGGTACAATATGCCTTATGTTAGCCTAAATTTCCTTAGAATCTTTAGTTTGAAGAGCATTTGTAACAGCGTGTTTATACTGAGCGTACGGCTTTTTGACCCGCTATTTTCCAGGCACAAAATACCGATCATAATCCGGCCACCGTTACCCAGCTTGTTTCTACTGAGACCAGAAAGCCGTGTCTCGCACGATGCACGGCATTTTTTTCCTGTAAACCGGAAGTACGGAAAACAGATTTGACGGTTGTATCCTAAATTAGTAAATTTAAATGTCCACGCATGGCAGCTCATGGCATATGACCTACAATCACAATTCAGTGTTTTCGTAAAATCCAAATTGCATTAATTTACCAGTGGATCTAGTAATTGGCTATTATGATAATTAATTTACAGCCAAAATATCCAACTTTAACTATAAAGAATAGACCTAGACAAGTAAAGTCATTTATTTTACTTCATCAAGTTCATCCGAGTCACACATGTGGCCAGTGTAGGCCTATATAATATCAGAAAGAACTACATTATAGGCATAGGCCCCTAATGCCTACTCAAGTTATAAATCGCGTTATTTTTGCAACACGAATGACCTCGACCCGGCAACCTTAACCGATCACACGGCTCGTTTCTACTGCGTGGATTACACGCTTTGACCCGGCATGATCCACCTCAAGAGGTGGATCACGAAAGGCGAGCACATGACCCGGCATGACACGGCAACCGATTACCCAGATCGTTTCTACTGGGCTTGTTACCCGGTATGACCCGGCACGGCACGGCATGGCACGGAATTTGGCCCTCAGTAGAAACACGCAGTAAGATACATTCTTTTAGATTCTTTAATTAAGCAATTTACTCTATTTCTCAGCTTGCGAAAATCTTCCCAAAGAAGCAAACAATTTTCTTTGCTGGCGCGCTTCTTCATCTGGTCACGTTCGCGCATGGCTGCCAAAATATCATCAGTAAGCTAAGGGGAAGAATTTTTCTGCCGTATACGTTTCCTCTTTAACGGTGCATGCTTATTGGCAATTTCAAGAAAAACATTTTCAAAATCAGAAACAGCATCATCAATATTTGATTGATTAGTAATATTACACCAATTTGTACTAGCTATATCCAGTCTAAACTTGTTTTCATCAAAATTTTTATATTTTCTATTCACACTGTACTTATGATTTTGGCTTTTCACCTTGTTCTCTTTACCCATAATTGTATCTACCAAAAAACGTTTTAAAACGCAAAAAGGGGCCAAAGTTTAAAAAATCTTTCCTGTGTGGCTTTTCACCCTTTTTTAAACTTGGTCCCATTTAATCATAATAACATGAAGAACGGGTCATAATTTTTCCATGCAACAAAATTAGCACTTAATAGTTTTGAGACTGTTCGAAAGCGGTGCAATATGACTTAGGCTATATCAATGTATGTAGGCCTATTATCAAAAACATTATAGAAGGTGTATATTTTATTATATTGTGTGTTTATATAAAGAGTAGTGGAGTATTATACTTAGCAAATCGACTGTATGTCAACCTGCTGCATATAGGCCCTACATCTCTACATAAGGCGCAGAATCCAACAAGACGATGACAAATGTAAGAAAGTGAGTATATGCTACTTTTTCTTAAATCAAAATACATTATAACGTCTATACGGAAATACTTCAATCACGCACGAACATTAATTCATTTACTCTACGAAATAAACACTGACAACTAAGAAAACCAACAGGTATAGATGACTCTGCATGGGTCTTTAGAAACTTTCATAAATGGGACCAAGTTTAAAAAAGGGTGAAAAGCCACACAGGAATAATTTTTTAAACTTTGGCCCCTTTTTGCGTTTTAAAACGTTTTTTTGGTAGATATTGATACTTTTTTTGAGTTGGATATCCATATTGCGCGGTTAGTGGTTCTTTGTAGCCATGCGAGGCAAACTAGTTGGATATCCATTATCGCGATTATTGGTTCTTTGTAGCCCTTCGGGGCAAACTACTTGGATATCCATATTTCGCGGTAAGTGGTTTTTGAAGCTCTGGGGAAAACTAGCTGGATATCCATATTTCGCGGTTAGTGGTTCTTTGTAGCCCTGGGGGGCAAACTAGTTGGATATCCATATATCACGGTTAGTGATATTTTGAAGCCTTGTGGGGCAAACTAGTTTGATATCCACATTTCGCGGTTAGTGTGATAAATGGGACCAAGTTTAGAAAAGGGTGACAAGCTTCACAATTTTTTTTTAAAACTTTGGCCCTTTTTTACGTTTTGGTAGATATTGATGCTTTTTTGAGTTGGATATCCACATTGCGCGGTTAGTGATTCTTTGTAGCCATACGGGGCAAATTAGTTGGATATCCATATTTCGCGGTTAGTGGTTTTAGCGACCCGTAACCACCCCAACCAGCTACATACCTCATCCAGCTATTTTACTTATCAAAATACTAGTGTCTACCCATCATGACGAAGCTCCTACTTCCGGTAATACCGCACACAATTTATACTGGTGTGTTTACAGTGCAAATACAATATCCTTCGGTTGAGAAGGATATCGATCTACCCTACATACATATACTGCTAGTGTTTATCCGGATAATTTCTGACCGGATAGAAATTTACCGTAATGTACCGCACATCTGCTCCCACTATAAACACGCTCGTACACATAACAAATGCACTACGATCAAATAGGTTGATGACAACATTTGATTGAAATGACTGCACTGCACTATGATTTAGTGAAGGACACCGGTTCAAATCCTTTGTTTAGAGCCAATCGATAAAAGCATGCAGGGTCTCTATATGACCTTCATCCAGTAAGGATCAGCCAAGCACGAAAGGTTTCTTGTTTAGCTCAACTTTTTTCTTCAAGTATTTGCCTATAATCATAATGCAGGCCTAAATCAAGTGTACTGAGAGAGTAGGAGGATTTGTTTGATATTATTCTTGATTTTGATTAATATTATAGTCATACCTGCTTGTTTCCTTAGCATCGGATATTAAAATTACAATTCTCCACATACACATTCCAGTTTGCAAGAGAAGATGTAAGAAAATCAGGAAGAACAGAATTACATCTTCTCTGGTATAGTACAAAGCTGTCTTTTTATAGTGTTTAGAAAATATTTACACAACCACCAACTATCAAAAGACTCTGGTTTCAGTGAATAGATTCATCAGGTTTGTAAGACATATCAATTAGAAATTTTCGCTTGACAAAACCAGTAAGTTTTTACTTACTCTCTAATATTTCTTATTTATACCATTCGGCCCGTGGGCCAGGCACAGCCCAATATTGCAAAAGCAATAAATTAAAGGGAGGCCAAAACATCAAAACAACAAAAATAAATAGATAACTTAAACCAAAAACACAGAATAAACAAACACCAAACGGAACTGGCTAGCCAAGATGGGCACGAAGGGCTGACTTGAAGGAATACAGCGATTTACATTGGATAATGTCCTCAGGGAGGTAGTTCCAGAGTGTCGGAGCATAAGGGTAAAAGGATTTTTGGCACAAGGTCAGACGACGGAAAGGAGGAACGATGGCTTGGGAGTTCAGGTTACGGAGTGAAGGCCGGGGGTGAGGGTTGTAAGGGTTAGGAGAGGAGGAAAGATGATGGAGGATCTTATACAGGTGACAGAGAGTAGCATAGTCCCTGCGTTTGGTGAGCAAGGGAAGGTCAGACTTCAGGAGAAGGTCCTCGTGGCTGAGATTCCAGGACTGCAAGATAACCCTGGCGGCGAAACGCTGACAAGCCTCAAGGCGATTGGTCAGGGTAGTGTTTAAAGGATGCCATGTGACACTACCATATTCCAAGATTGGGCGAACAATCGCAAGATAAAGGATGCGACGGGTGCAGATGGGAGCAGAATACCCTATGAATAAAACCAATTGTGCGACGAGCTTTCTTACATATATGGTCGATATAAAGAGACCAGGAGAGGCTGTCAGAAATCAAAATACCAAGAAATTTCGCTGAGGACACCCTCTCAATAACTTGGTTGTCGAGGTAAAGTTGCATGTCCGGGTAGGGGTTCTTTTTGGTGGTGATAACCATGGCCTTTGTCTTGGAAGCATTGGCAGAGAGATGGTTGTTAATGAACCAGCCGTGGATGGTGTTGATATCAGCTTGGAAGTCAGACAGGTCAGAAGAATGAGAAAGAGGCTTATAGAGAGTAGTATCATCAGCGTATAGGACCAGAGAGCTATTGGAAGAAGAGTTAGAAATACAAAGATCATTGATATAGACAAGAAAGAGTAGAGGCCCAAGGACAGAGCCTTGAGGCACACCAGAAATAACAGGGACAGGGTCAGAGTCAACGCCATGCACAGCAACCAGCTGGGACCTATTAGAGAGATATGATTTGAGCCAGGAGAGAATAGGACCTGTTAACCCAACAGCACCAAGTTTCCGAAGTAGTGGGTGGTGGGGAACACGATCAAAGGCCTTTGATAGGTCGAAAAGGGCCATAACAATACTCTTCCTGTCTTCAATAGAACCATACCAATCATGAAGGGCAGTGATTAGGGCATCGGATGTTGATGATTTGGGAAGGAACCCGAACTGGCGTTTGGTGAGGATGTCATTGCTGGCAAGGTGATCCAAGATGTTACGGTGGATGATTTTTTCCAGCAATTTAGCACAGATTGGTTGGAGAGATATTGGTCTGTAGTTGGTGACAGCATGGGGGTCACCGGCCTTAAAGATGGGAATAACACGCGAGACCTTCCAGGCATCAGGGACTCTGCCGGCGATGAGCGACAGATTAAAAAGTCTGCAGAGGATGGGGCAAATAGAAGGAGCTGTGTTTTTCAGCATACGACTAGTGATACCGTCCATCCCAGCAGCATAATTGTTGTTAAGCTTTTGGATGAGAGAGAGAACATCAGAACTAGAGCTGGAAAAACAGGAAAGAGTGGAACTGAAGTTGTACTGAGGAATGGGAGTATTGGAGGCGTCAGCACGGTTGAAACACTCAGCGAAAAACTGACTAAAGGTATTGGCTATGTCAGTTGGAGAGCTAGCACAAACACCATTGTAATGGATGGAGTCAGGAATGGTTGCTTGACCAGAACGAGTTTTACAGTAACCCCAAAAACGCTTACTTGGGGATTCATTTTCGAGAAGGCTAGCAAAAAAGTTGTGCTTGGCATACTTAAGTCTGTCTGTTTCGTCCTACACGTCGGAGGACTTCTTCAGATGTGAAACATCTGATCCACTTTCCCGGGAAACTGACTTCCGGTTGTGATTGGTCTTGTATCCAGTCTTTAAAAGTGGGTCATATACGTGACTTAGGAAATTTAACTGCCGTCCTCGCTAGACTTAAGAAAGAGAACAAAATTGATGAGAAACAATATAAGCTTCTGTACCCTACTACAGCAAATACTCCTAGACTTTATTGCACTACGAAAATCCACAATCCTAAAACACTTTCCTAAATAATTAATATATGTTCCAAAATGGGCGGATTCTTTTGGAATCTTTACAAAACTACATTTCTTTCTTATAGTATCCACGTGTGGTATCCCTTCAGAGCAACATCAGGTACTTAACACACATGATGCAGTCATGTCTACAGTAGAATTCATCTCGACCTTTGCAGGACTTAAACCCCATTAAAAGCTATTAAACCAAGATAACACTCATTGAAGCAGCTCAACTGAATAAATCAGATCTTCTCTGGTTGTGCACAAGTGTCTGTTTTCAATGTGCGACATCGCAATAAAGCTGGTATTATAGCTTCAGTTGGTTAACCGATTATAAAGGAAACGAAAGGAAACAATGGTATGTGTAGCTTTGTTTACGAAATGAGACAAAGACCTGCTTTTTGTTAACCAGCATTCTTCAAAATGAGCAACATAATGATTGTTAAACTTAACACGGTTTGGAAATAATTTCTTCATATTTTTGGTGTTATCTGTCGTTTACATATCCTTCCTAAAACACAAAAGTGCGACCCTCTCCAAACATCTAAATTAGCTAAAAATTTAGGACATGTTACAAAACTATATTTTCTAGAACCTATTTAGAATAGTTAAGATGTAGCTTGTACCGTTTTTTTGTGGCATCCTTCAGAAGTGAGCGGTCCGATACCAATATTTTCGGTCAAATCTCCATTCAATTAACACGGGGAGTTGGCTAGCTATGCCTTGCCCTCACTCATATTTGACAAAAGTGCGACTATTTCTGAACATCTAACCTAGCTGTAATTTTAGGTCATGTTAGAGAAATATATTTGCTAGAAGTTTGGAGAATAGCTAAAATATTGGCTGGTTATTTTTCACACAGTGATGTTAACTAGGCACGTGCCCATTCTTCCAACGTACATCATTTTTAGAGGTCACGCGTCAATGGTGAGAGCACTGTGTATTGTGTATAGGAAAACGGACAGTAACTGCAGTATGACACGTGTCATAATTTCAAGGGATTCTCTATAGAAACATTGGATATGGTTTCAATTCTGGAGTGAAAATTAATCAACCGTAGTCGGCAACACACATCACATCAAATGCTACTTTCAAGTAGATGTGTAACTACTTGAGAATAAAGGACTATGAATAGGTCTGACAGGATTACCTACGGGATTATCTCAAGGATATAATTCCGTTCTCCCTCCTTTCTTTACATCTTCTCTGGGTTATGTAAGGGATAAACTGTGCATAGGAGTATGGGTTCAAGTGGAACAAAAATTGTGTATGCCCATTGTTATGGTAATTAATCCTGTTAGTGTTACATCACTAGGGCCTACTTCAGTGAATAGAGGTTGTGCATATGACGTAAATCACACCGTAAATATGGCGGACTACTCAAATGCATTCAGCAAAAGCATGATTGCAATCAGTCTACCGCGACAGTTCGTCTCACAATCATAACGAATGCACACAGAGCGTGTTTATAGTGAATATACCGCATTTTGAGTATACCGTACACGATAATCCTTGTATATATACCGATACTCTTGCTGTTTATAGTGAGACACAGTTACCGCACAAATATATACCAACTAACATTATCGTACATTTACAATGACCCCGAGGTCACACGGGGAATGTGTAAATATTATGGCGCGAGCTATAAACAACCCATTCAACAATATGATCAATGATCATTGATCATGGCGGTGAACATGTAGCTTCTGTTTTGATAACTCTTGGGGTGAGAATCGTTCCGAATGTCCTGCGCGCATCGTACGCATCATGAAGAAGCTCCTACTTCCGGTAATACCGCACACAATTTATACTGGTGTGTTTATAGTGGGAATATCTCGCCACAATATCCTTCGGTTGAGAAGGATATCGATGTACCAAATACATACATATACTGCTAGTGTTTATAGTGGGCAAGTATCCGTATAATCTCTAACCGGGTAGAAATTGTACCGCAATGTACCGCACATCTGCTCCCACTATAAACACGCTCTATGATCAATAGGTTGATGTAAAAAATAATTACGGTGAAGGACACCGGTTCAAATCTTTTTTTTTTGAGCCAATCAATAATTTCACGCACAAACTCTATATAAAAGAAGTGGGACTTTTCTGTCAACGTCCGTGATAAAACAGGTGAAAGCGAAACAAAGTTGAATGAGCTAAATAGTTGCCTTTGTAAGATGAAATGATTGAAGTTTTTGAAGACATTCTATTCATGATGGGATAATAGATTCAAACATGGAATAATTATTATTCCTCATTTATTTTATTTTTTTATTGAAAAGACTGCAATTGTGGCAACAAAACAATTATATTTTTTTAAAATTTCATCACAAGTCTTTCATTCAATATTATTCCGCGTTTCCTCAAGGTGGGCTTACACGATGAAATTTCCATTGCAAGGCCCATTACGTAGTGGGTGAGATTATGTGCTCACTGACCATGAAGCTGTGCAATTGATCAAAATAGACGAAGCAATGTTCGGCCTTGCAATTCCTTGAGCGTGGCCATAGGTTTGGGATATACTCAAAACATAAGTAGTGGTTTTCGTATTAATATCAAAATGGCTCATGTGTTGTCCTGAAAGCAAAAGATTGCCATCCTCTCCTGTATATCTATACAATTTTCCATAAATAAAAGGCTAAGGAAAACTAAGATCAAAAGGGCTAAACACCACCTCCAACAACAACATAGCCCTACAAGTGTATTATAATGTAGCATGTGCATACATTTATCATGTTGTGGATGGTGAATCAAGCTGGTCCCTACACATTCCCAAATGAATGCAGTGACCAGCCGGTGTTCACTAAGCTGATTGGCTGAAGGAGGTTAGATTGCATGCAACAACCTTGAAAGTAGAGCATGTCTCTACCTTTTTGCCTGTTGCTCGGGGGATTAATTTGCCTGATGCTTGGGGGATTAATTCCTTGCAAATCCAAAATACACGGAACAATCTTTTTCCAAGGTCTGTGCAACAGGCAATTGCATGGAAAATTGCATCGTCTAAGCCGGCCTTTATGGACAGGAGCAGTTTCAGACAATAGCTTGAACATTGGGGCAGAGGTTATCTTTTGAATTCTTTCATGACCACTCAAGAATAGTCAAGCCTGTCAAGGACACTCGGCGCGAATTGAAAGACCATGTCACTCGCCACAAAAGAATGTCAATGTTCATAAAACACCAATTTGGGTACATCCTGCTCCCAATAATATACCCCTAAATGCCTATGGCTGCTCTAACCGTGGGTTTCGATATTGTTTGGAATAAATGCTTTTACTAGTTTCTTTAAAACCACAAAAATTCTTTTAAAAAAAACAAACAATAAAAAAAGTAAATAATAATAAAAAAAATTAATTAATTAATTAAAAAAAACCTAAAATGAAATCCTAAAAGAAGAAAGGTAGATTTGAAGATAGATCAAAAGAACATGTCAAAAAGTTTCATCAAAACGCGACGAGCATAAAAAGGAACCAGTTCCCAGACCGTGGTCTCTTTACTGAAAGTCTGACACTCTATCAATTGAGCTATATGATCCTGATATATGAAACATTCGTTATTATGTCAATACAATTGATTGGTGTTACAATATACATAGATGGAATGTATTATAGCCACCTATTGCCAGTACACGGTGGTGCCAGTATAATTATAGTTGCTCAAACTCCAACTACAAAAAGCAACTAACTTTATTGAGGGCGTTTCTTCGATATGTGCTTCTAGACGGGGTTTTACGGTATTGTCCTATATTTCGCGTATGATTTTCTGGGATTTTTTAATTTCACGGGGGCGCACTCACAGTATTAAGCCATTGCGATATCATGTGGGGAATGTTTGCACTTATTTTGGTATCACTGGATAGAAGATACCTACAGATATACTATAACAGTACAGAAAATGCGGGGTTTCCAGCTATACAATACTATAGATCAACCTGATTTAGTATACGATTCGTCTGTTTGCCGAATTAATTTATCGCACTTAGGCGCGATTCGTCCAAATCAAAAATTTCAGTAACTATGTCGAGGAGTAAGATTTACCATTAATTTTTGTTGGAAATAAAAGATAACCTGAAACATAATCATAAGCATACAAAAACTCAATTTGCTCAAAATTCTCGATTCGTCACTCTGCCGAATTCATAACGATATTGTCATGTTTTAAAAAACATAAGTAGTAAATGGCACTGAAAACACAAAATATTTGTTTAAACGGTCAGCCATGTATGGCATGGGGGCAATCCTGGTATCTTTTTGTTTTGTACTTGAAGTTCTCAGCTGGTGGAAACCAGGTGGACAACCTCTGAGAGGTAGTTGTTTTTATACCAAAATATCTGTATCCCCCGGCTAAAGATCCGCTAAAGTGTTGGAGTAAGACATGTACTTCCTGTCATCCAAATTGAATGATATTTTAAATGCAAACCTACCCTTCTAAATAAATTCAAACTTTTTCTTTTCTGATTAATATTTTATAAAATTGACGACACCTGTGCAACTTTACAGAATTTGTATTGGTTTTTGCATTATAAATAACATAGTTAAACATAATACCATTTACATTAGTGAACTAATGCGTGTACTACCATCGAGCTGTAGCTGAATAAAATAATTACAATTCAATCAACTGGATTTACATTTTAAATGAAACCTACCCTGGTAAATAATTCGAACCAATTTCTTTACTGATTAACATTTCACCGGTAATTTGACATTAGTGAACCAGGTGTGTACTTTCATCGAGCTGTCGCTAGCTTCAAAATATGAAATCAAAATTCGAGTCATTATGCACTTTCAAAGTCTATAATATTATTTGTGTAGCTATTTAGTTATGGCAGAAAAAGATGCCCCCAGTGTCTTCACAAAATAATGAGAATGGTCTAATGAGGCATTTACAAACAAGGGGGGGGGGGACGATGCAAACAAATTTCATCGCGAAAATATTTCGGCCTCCCCCCTCCCGCCCTCTACAGACCTCAAAAATTCAGGGCCCCCCTTTTTAACATGAAAATTATGGGTCAACCCCATGGAAAAGCATATAAACTCAATTTTCCCATGAAAATTTGTGGTAACCCTTAGGAGGGTCAACAATTTTCAGGGCCCCCATTTTTGCATCAGGCCTCCCTAAAAAGTGTTTGTGAACGGTCCCTTATGTGCCATATTCTTAATCGTATGACCAATCGTGTAAATATTTTAGAAACAACAAGACGTTGTCCTCACGTTATTACGTCAAGAGGAATATACGAAAAACAAAAAAACAGTCTCAATAATTTAGCGGAACGAACACTCCTACTCAGGCTGGCTTCCGGGGGCAAATCAACTACTGACCAAATCGCTAAACTCGCCAATAACATCGAACATTCACAAGTTGCGTCAGTCATAATTTGTTAGCATAATCATATTACATGCATATAGAGCAAATCACATAGATATTTTCGTATATTTGTATGTAAATGTTTTAGGATCTTTTACCGTTTTCGGTGTATCAAATCTTATTTTGACTCTAAGATAATTATGAACAAAAGGTTGATAAAATTTTATTTTTAGTTTACAATTACAGTAACATCTTATTATTCATTAATTTGGTCTTCCTTCATCTGTAAGAAGTTTATCGCGAAAAAGTTGATGAAATGAAGTTATCAAATTATTATGTCCACAATATTTTAAAGAACACGAAAGATAATAGGCTAACAGTATTGAGTAAATTGTAAATTGTAAATTGAGTAGTTTTACCAATATTACAGTTCACATCAGTTGTCTAGAATACGTCACATGATATAGAAATTCTACAATGGAAGTTACCGCGACCAAGGCAAAAATTTAACGTGCCACTTATAAACACAGCCAAATTAAAAAGTCGCAACTAGTTCTATCACCATTTAATCAGAGTCTAGAGAGTTTAAAAGGCAAAATGATTTATATAATAATTTTTATATACTTTCCTTCCAAGGTTGATACCAATTTTGATATCAAAAGTTTAATCATCGTGAGCATTTGAACCGTTGTTTGGAAACCCGCCAAAGTCATACAGGTAACTCCGATGTCGTGCATTGAATTGGTTTGATTGAGGAATACTACGGGAACCAGCGCCTGTTGTTAGAAGTCACACATGAGTAACGTGGATAACCTCAATTACATAGAGGGTGCACCTGTTTTTCCATCCCATTCTATGTGGATGTAAATGAGCAGAGTTCCATTGACGCGTTTGTAAACACGCATATACCTGTAAAAAAGACCAAACACAATGTTCTCTTGAATTATGGAGGGTACTAAACTGGCCTCAAAAAGAAACTTATAATTTTTCACAAAATAAAAATGAACAAATATTAAACACAGGAACACTGTTCCGTAACTAAACAATTCTCAAACTGATACAACAGCAAAATGACCTGACATGGAACAGCTTCCTGGACCATATTCACAGCCCAATAATTGGCACCCAACGCAATAAATCTTTGAGTAAATGGAATACTATGGAACAAGACCTATTTCTTGAAGAAAGTTTGTGAAAAGCAGATCAGCCCCGTTCCACGCTATTCCACTTGGAAATAATCACCTGTGTAAGGATCTTAAACGCATTCCCACAGATTTCTTTTGCTGGATTCCAATTTTTTGCCTGTGAATGTGGTCCCGAAAGCTGTTGCGTGTCAGTGCATTTTACTGTTGTGTCAGTTGGGCAACTGCTTTGTTACTGACATGTGTTTGGAGTAGAGTACTGAAGTAATCCTGTGTGTAATTTTTGTTCATATTTATGGACAGGATTTTAAGATATGACGTTGTGAAAAATTACAACTTGAGGCCAGTTTATTTAGGCTTTATTATCTCCATATCGTATGGGTTTATGACATGTCTTTATTGATCATGTTAACGTGGAACAGTTTGCGGTAAAATTGCTGTTTTGTCCTTTTCACATAGTGACGTATATGCGCAACTGTTTCACATAGTGACGTATTTGCACCACGTATTTGATTTAACATTGATTTTTTTCCGAATAAGTTATACTCTGATAATGATAAGTGAATTACATTGAAAATATGGTATATTATTTGCATTACGTTTAATCAGGTTTTAATCGACAATAATATTTTAATCAAGATTATGCAGCAAATGAAAATCGCTATTTTTTTTTTCAAATTCGTATTTTGCAAATACGTCAGTATGTGATACGGCTGATAGATGTTTTGATTTTTCAGCTGTGAATCTTGTAAATTCGATTTTATGAGAATGCCATTTTTGGACATAGACAGTTGTGGCTTGAAGCCGTTGCCATATTAGGAAAGGTGCACCCACTATACACGGCTATTTTTAGAGCTACCGTCTCTTAAGTAGATGGCACTCTACTCACACATTCCGGGAAGCACAATATAAATTCAACCCATAAAGTATCGATACGATTATAGATGGTCAGATATATCGGGAACTGAAATATAAAGCAAAAACTTATTTATTGTATATAAAGCGCAGCTTTCTCCTGCGCATTTCATTTGGTCGAGTTATGGGCGCTTGAGTGGCTGCAAGTCGGATTCTGAAAGTTGCACTTAGCTCATATTCAAACCAAATGCATTCGTCGTGTACACACACACACACCCACACACAATCAAGACCAAGGATATCGATAGGCTCTGTTTACTTAACCATGAACTTTACTTTATTTTACTCCTTCGACTTCCAACTTCAATACTTGCTACCCTTTACTTATCTCTGACTTATCTCATGAACTCTTTTTGCTGACATCTCAATACTTGGTGTGCCCACCATCACTGTCGTCTATCACTGCCTGGATTCGTCGCCACATGCTCTGAACAACGCATTCGGCTTGGCTTGAATAGGAGCTAAGTGCAACTTTCAAAATCCGACTTAAAGCCACTCAACCGCCCATAACTCGACCAAATGATATTAGAGCAATATTAAAGAGGTATCAAAATGGGCAGGAGAAAGCTGCACTTTATATACATTAAATAAGTTTTTTTCTATATATTTCAGTTCCCGATATATCTGACCATCAGGGCGTCTTTATGATTTTTCTCGTGGGCAAGCGCGTATTTGTGTGTGTGTGTGTGGGGGGGGGGGGCTTTTGTGAGGGCCCATAAACACCCCACCCATCCACCCACTTTTTAGATTATTGAGCGCCGTGCTGGCTGAAGAAAATTGAGTCAACCTTTTCGGGCTGTTGATGAAGGATCGGCAAGATTTACCTTTTCCTCAGCCCCTGGGGTAAGAGCGGCCACGGTACGCCTATGGCAAGTATATTGCACAATAGAACAGAAAAACCTGGTTTTTCGTCGATAAACCTGGTTTTTCAATCGAAAAACCTGGTTTTCGATCGAAAACCAGGTTTATCAAATCGAAAAACCAAGTCATAGTTTTTTGATAAACTTGGTTTTTCGGCTGATAAACCAGGTTTATCAAAAACTATGACAATCCAATCGATAAACTTGGTTTTTCAATCAAATAACCAGGTTGTTCGTATTCGATTGTCATAGTTTTTGAAAAACCAGGTTTATCGACCGAGAAACCTGGTTTTTCGCCGGTAAACTTGGTTTTTCAATTCGATTGTCATAGTTTTTATTGATAAACCTGGTTTTCAATCAAAAACCAGGTTTTCGAATTCGATTGTCATAGTTTTTGAAAAACCAGGTTTATCGACCGAGAAACCTGGTTTTTCGCCGATAAACTTGGTTTTTCAATTCGATTGTCATAGTTTTTTTGATAAACCTGGTTTTTCAATCGAAAAACCAGGTTTTTCGAATTCGATTGTCATAGTTTTTGAAAAACCAGGTTTATCGACCGAGAAACCTGGTTTTTCGCCGATAAACTTGGTTTTTCAATTCGATTGTCATAGTTTTTTGATAAACCTGGTTTTTCAATCGAAAACCAGGTTTTTCGAATTTGATTGTCATAGTTTTTGATTATCAAAAAAACTATGACAATCGAATACTATACGCTTGCACTCCCCGAGTGCACTTAGGCTAGATCCTCCAGGCCTCGAATACCGGTACTCACGCACGGCCGCTTCACTGTGTTGTATTGAGGACTGGAGCAGGGCCTGGATTGGAGCAAACAACGTTCGAAAATATGAATATTGAGTAGATTTTGATTACGTCATTGATTTCAGAGACGGGGAATATAAAAACAACAGACGCTTATGAAGCCGAGTGGATTTGCTGATTTATTGTGGTTTGTACGCTACATAGGCCTACAAGGAGCTTGAAAACAAACTGTCGAGTACCACAACTTCGTACACGCATCGATTCCCCCTGGTACTGTACACTCCATGCCAGCAAATTTTCAGCAATTTTCCGTCCGCCATTTAGTGATAAATTTTTGATAAACCTGGTTTTTCGAATTCGATTGTCATAGTTTTTGAAAAACCAGGTTTATCGACCGAGAAACCTGGTTTTTCGAATTAGATTGTCGTAGTTTTTGAAAAACCAGGTTTATCGACCGAGAAACCTGGTTTTTCGTCGATAAACTTGGTTTTTCAAATCGATTGTCGTAGTTTTTTTTAATAAACCTGGTTTTTCAATCGAAAAACCAGGTTTTTTCGATTGTCATAGTTTTTGAAAAACCAGGTTTATCGACCGAGAAACCTGGTTTTCGCCGATAAACTTGGTTTTCAAATCGATTGTCATAGTTTTTTGATAAACCTGGTTTTCAATCGAAAACCAGGTTTTTCAAATTCGATTGTCATAGTTTTTGATAAACCAGGTTTATCGACCGAGAAACCAGGTTTTTCGAAAAACTATGACAATCGAATTCAAAAACCTGGTTTTCGTTTGAAAACCAGGTTTCAGTGAAAACCAAGTTTATCGGCGAAAAACCAGGTTTCTCGGCCGAAAAACCTGGTTTTTCACCGAAAAACCAGGTTTCTCGATCGAAAAACCAGGTTTTTCGATCGAAAAACCAGGTTTATCTACGAAAAACCAGGTTTTTCTGTTCTATTGTGCAATATACTTGCCATATACGCCACTGGTGGGTGTGGGGAGGGGGAAAATCCCCCCTATCACCTACCGTCACGCAAGCGCGACTTAATCTCGTACTCGATGAAATCTACGTTTTGATACAATTCCAGGCTACGGGCCTGATTTCCAACACAATAATAATCCAGTTCCCCCATCCTTGTTATACTAAGCCGCCGCAATAATTAGTTACGAATTTTAAGACGCCCCTTTCAGCATCGCTATCACCCAGAACACATGGTTTGTCATCCCCCAAACAGCACATATTAGCTACCGTATGTCCTATATAAACAAATACGAAGTGTATTTAGACCATTCATATTTAATTGGATATCTCTCAAACTTACTGTTCGAGACCAACAAGGGCGTCTTCTTGGTAGTTATTTACGATACCATCCGCCCAAATCTTTCCGTTGTTCTCACCGAATGCTGTAGTTGTCAATGATACCCGATTTATAGTGGGATTGGCTTCTGACCAATCGATCCAAGCCTGTTGAAAATCTGAACAAAAGTAGAAGGTTAGACTTTAATACATCTATATCAATATTATAGTAACATTATCATACAGGGTGAGCGAGAATGTGCAATAAGGTAAAGAACATGAAGAAACGATGTAGAAGTTTAATTGAACCTTTCAGTTGTTTATGCAAATATTACAAACAATATTAGTCAATCACCTCGTGTGAAATAATGACGTCAATCACACCTACCGTACCACACCTACCTATCATACCTACTCTTTTTTAGAGTTTTATTACGCGATACACAATTTAATCATTTTTTTGTCGAAAAGGCACCGTGTACATCAAATGAGAGAACGCAATCATGCGCAATAATGACACCAGATCTGAAATTATTTCATAATATAATAAGGGTCAATGCTTTATTGTTTTCATGCAAGATCAGTAATGAATACAGTATTCATAATATTACAATGTTTAAAAACCAAAAAATTTCAAAATAAAGTATCCCCAATTACATTTTGTTACCGGGGTAGTCAGTTTTTGGGGGCACACAGTGGTCAGAAAGTAAAAGTGCTTCAATTCCAACTAATATACTGATGTTCATCATGTTAAAGCAAGTCAAATAAAGCATCGTTCTCATCTAGAATGTTTCGTCAACTTGGGAACATCACAAAAATAGGTCGTGGCCAACAGACCATATGTGACTGGACACCACGAAACATCCGTTAAGTCGGCCCGGTCAATTTTGTTTTATTTCGTGTTTAGAAAAAAATATATCATAAGCTTTAAAATGGTATATCATTTGACTTCAAACGATATCCAGAAGCGGGGTTATGGTTTGTTGAACTTTGTTCCTTCAACAAAATTGTACCTTTTTTCGGTTCTACATGTGACGAAATGACGAGTTCTCAGGTGTACTCGCAAAGGCTTATGGGATTTACCGATAAGGTCAATTGAAATGTTTACCTTCTTTACCAAATCTAGGCGCTTGCCCAGGAATTACGTATACAGTATCGTCAGTGTGTAACTCTTCTACCATCGCAGAATAATCACCACTTTCAAACAATTCTGATAGTCTCGCATTATGTGCATTGATTTCATTTTCAAGAGAAGGGGTACCTTTGTTCCGTGCTGAATAAAAAGAAAGGGTCGTGCAAATCATTCAATATGATGCCAGTTTGCATAATGTTCCGTAATGGTGATATCATCATAATATGCAACAAGATCAGCCTACGTAACAAATGCCGAAAATGGCATTGATTTCAATGGTACTTAGTTATAATCAGGATATGTTGCAAATAAAGTGGTCAAATAATGAATGCTTATGAATTTTGAATTCGCCCAAATTCCTTTTGTTTTCGAATTAAAGTATATATCTGATGGTTGTCTCTCATAAACTCAACCAAGAAAGTATCGAAACGATTATAGATGGTCAGATATATCGGGAACTGAAATATATAGCAAAAACTAATTTAATGTATACAAAGCGCAGCTTTCCCCTGCGCATTTTGATACTTCTACGATATCATATGGTCGAGTTATGGGCGCTTGAGTAGCTTTAAGTCAGATTTTGAAAGTTGCACTTAGCTCCTATTCAAGCCAAATGCGTTCGCCGTGTATATACACACACACCCACCCCCACCCCCCACACAAAATCAAGACAAAGTACACCAATGTGCTCTGTTTACTTTTAACCATGAACTTTACTTTATTTAAACATTTATTTTAATGTTTCAAGTCTAAACTGCGGGCAACCATCCGCTGAATATGCACGGTCTTGTTTGCTGCTTTTATTATTATTATTATTATTATTATTATTATTATTATTATTATTATTATTATTATTATTATTATTATTATTATTATTATTATTATTATTATTATTATTATTATTATTATTATTATTATTTTATGTTTTGCCTAAAAATGGAAGCTAAACTAGGATGTGTTGAAAAATTGCAAACATCTACCTGTCAATTTTGAACACGTAATTTTACCATCATCCTCCTGCGTAAGTTCCTCACAATGCTTAGTGCATCCCATATGGGCAAGTGTATCGGAGACCTCAACGCATTGACTACAGAGAGCGATGCAGTCCTCCGTCTTCGAATCATCAGCATTGCAAACCATGATGAAAACACCAACAACCATGACGACCAGATTCATCTTCATCTTGAGGAGTTATTACCTGTATGATATGATGAATGTATAATTTGTGGATTTATGAATATGTATTTAGCGTTCGGTTAGCGACGTTCGGTTAGCATCAGCCACACCAAATTGCATTCTGAATTACGAGGAACACTCTTTCTGATATCAAATCATTTTGATTGTTTTTACATTCGCAATTTAATACAAATTGCAAGACAAATCATTGTAATTGGATGAATGAAATTGTTCTAAGCATGAACAAACATATTAACTGAAAGATATATTCGAAATAAATAGACCTGGAAGCATAATTAATGATGGTAACTGCAAAGAATAAAATGGCACTGAAACAAACAATTAAAAGGTCGGTCAAGTATATATGGCATGGGGCATATCTTTGAATTTCTCAGGTGGCGGAACCCAGGTTATCAGCCTCTCAGAGTTAGTTGTACTTGCGGCAAAATATCTGCAATTTTCCCCTCCGGCTAGGCGATGGATTGAATCCAGCAGAAGATCTGGTAAAGAATTGGAGTAAGACATGTACTTTCTGCTATCATTTCTGCAAAGTCTTTGCAGAAAACCGACGAGAAAACCGAAATGTGAAACACGAAATAAATTTGGGAGAAACCCGCAAATTTGCTGTCCGTTCACGTTGGTTTATATGTAAGGTTTCATTACCGAAAGGTTGGTATCCGACTTGAGAAAGCAACACTCAAAGCCCACTTAACATGCTTAAGAAATCTGACCAACCCAAAAGGTTTATTGTTGTCGGGCGACGATAGCAGCCCTCTCGCAAACAAATTTTCCCGTATAAAATGAACACCTACCCTTCTAAATGATTCAAACATTTCTTTTCTGATTAAGATTTTACAGACATTTTGTATGCATTTTATATTTTTGCATTCTAAAACATTTTAAAACATATTACCATTAGGTAACCAGGTGTGTACTTTCATCGAGCTGTAGCCAAATAAAATATAGACAATTATTCTATTAAATGGATTTACATTCTAAATGAAACCTACCCTTCTAAATAACTCAACCAATTTCTTTTCTGATTAACATTTTTATAAAACATATTACCGTAAATTAATTTGACATGTGTGTACTTTTTATCGAGCTTGCGCTACATTCAAAATATAAAAATAAAATTCAAGTCATTATGCACTCATTTCGATTTGGATTTGGAAGATACCTTCTCTTAAATAACAGTATTGCGAACCACCAGCATACATAACTCGATGTAGAGAGTCTTTCCTATTCAGAGGAAATATTGTAATTACACACTTTATTGCCTTTTAACAATAACCATCAACACTAGCACATATCAGAGAAGATGTAAAGCGCTCCACAGACTCCGAGTATTACACATACAATATTGTATGCAACATATCTACGTTATTTAATCTATTGCCATTCTATTTCCAGTAATGTATAAGTTCTAACGAATGTTTGATGACGAAAAATCGATAATATGTTACATGTAATATCTAGTAGAAATATATTATCGATTTTACGTCATCAAACATTCGTTAGAACTTAAACCTTACTGGAAATAGAATGGCAATAGATTAAGGGGGTACTACACCCCTGGCCAATTTTGTGCCTATTTTTGCATTTTTCTCAAAAATTATAGCACATTGGCGACAAGTAAGATATGCATATTATAGGGGCAAGGACTACAACTACTGTACTGAAAATTCAGCAACTCAAAGCAAGTAGTTATTGAATTATTGATCAAATATTGGTTTTCCCTCATGTTTGACTGTAACTCCACAACTGTTGTCTGTGCTGAAATAAAATTGCCAGTGCAGTAGTTGTAGTCCTTGCCCCTATAATATACATATCTTACTTGTCCCCAATGCGGTATAATTTTTGAGAAAAATGCAAAAATAGGCAAAAAATTGGGCACGGGTGTAGTACCCCCTTAAACAACGTAGATATGTTGCATACAATATTTTACGTACAATAAAAAGTCTGAACACTGCTTAAGAAAAGGAGGGAGAACATAATTATATCCTTGAGATAATCCTGTAGGTAATCCTGTTGCACCTATCCATAGTCCTTTATTCTCAAGTGGTGGGTTAACCAACAATTAACAATGAGAGGGCATTCCTGAACCTCGTTCAGTTGGGGATGATTTGAAGTGACCGCCAATTATGACTATTTGATATTTAATACCAGCAATGTGAAAAAAAAGAAATAATGTAGTGCTAAAATAATGTACCCTTTTACGAAAGGAGCAAAGTTTAACAAGTTATAACTCCGCTTCTGCAGTACGAATGTCAGCGGCGAATGTCTTTAAAAAAATGCAGGCAGAGGTGGGAATCGATCTCGGTACCTCCCGGTTAAACAGCACTGTGCAAAACCACTAAGCCAACTAAAAATCTGTTGTGAGATGTGTGACATTAATCTTTGATATTGCTTAATGAAACAAATCGCGGAATTAAATCAGTAATAAAAGAAGTAGATTCTTATATAGCGGTCAAATTGGATAAAAGGGGATATATTTGTCCCTGCTCTAAAGAAAATATAGGTTAGAAAATTATCAAATAAATTTAAATTAAAAATTGAGATTTTATATTTATTTCTTTCACGAGGCGGCATTATCACAGACAAACACTGTATAAGCTAAAAACTCGATCCTCATCACTATATGCTGTCATAGCTCAATGGTAGAGCATCAGACTGCTGATATAAATATCGTTGGTTCGAGTCCTCCTGCCAGCAATGGGTATATTTATGATTTTAATGCTTTATTCATTGAACGGTCTTAAATTCATGAAAATTTTTAACTTCAACACTCCATTATTTTCTCCTTCAGTGATGCTGGGATGATATCTTGTCTACAATCGGAATTTGATAACGTCATGTGATTGACAGTATGACGTCATGAGATGTTACGATGTTTTGCCACCCACGACAGCTAATTTGGACTCATGTTCATTAAGGATGTTCTTAAGCATTACATAACGTCATAAAAAAGGGTTATTTCGTTTACAGACAATATTATTTGTTCAAAAGGTCAGCCATGTATGGCGTGAGGCAATCCTGGTATCTTTTTGTTTTGCACTTGAAGTTTACAGCTGGCGGAAACCTGGTCGACAACATCTCAGAGGTAGTTCTTTTTGAACCAAAATATCTGCATCCCCCGGCTAGACTATGGATTGAATTCAGCTAAAGATCTGCTTAAGTGTTGGTGAAAGACAAGTGCTCTCTTAAATGAAAACCTACTCTTCTAAATAAATTCAAACTTTTTCTTTTCTGATTAACATTTAATAAAATTGACGACACCTGTGTGGATTTTATGCAACTTGGCAGAATTGTTATTCGTTTTTGCATTATAAATAACATAGAATTATAAATAACCACATGGAACATTGTGGTGACACAAAACATAACCGAGATAAACCAGTGGCCAGGCATTTCAAAAACCTAACCACACTTGTGATGACATACAGATCATGGTCATTGATAGACCCAGTAGCACTAACTATTTCCACAGACTGGCTCTTGAGTCTAAATGGATCAACATTTTACAGACTTCTGCTCCTCTGGGTATGAATGTTAAAGGTCATCGTTAAAAAATATTATTTCTTTGGTCAGTTATTCTGGTCCTCCCTCATTGTTTTTCTTTAATCTTTTGTTTGTTGCAAAATCGGACCACCTTGGTATATCTGGTACCCCGCTGTATGGTCTGGGAGGCGGAGCCGACGCGGGGAGACGTTTGTACGTCCTGGATGTCCCACCTAGGCGGGCTGTACAATTTCGGGTATCGGATGGTACCAACAGTGGTCCAAGCCTTTGGCTTTTCAAAATTTCCCTTCCCTTTTATATATTGCGGTTTGTTCATCTTTTGACTAGAATGGCTGACCATAGATTTGCTTTTTCCCTTTTTGACCTGGTTGGCATTTTATACTTGCACATGTATGTTTTTCTCACCTAATTGATTTTTCCCTTTTTTATTATTATTCTAATTTCTTTTCATTTCTCATTTAATCTCTGGCAGTGCTAGTTACTAGTACCATGGAAGAAAGAGATGAGAAGGAACCACAACGACTTCGATCGGCCAAGTTTTAATCCGCTTATCTTTTGACGCATGAAAAGAAAAGCTATCAATGGTACTTCCTTTCATGTATAATCCATTTACCGCGATCGATGCTTGGCGAAATCATTACTGGAAACAATTTATAACAAACCCATCCACGAACAAACAAACGCTACCCAGAAGTAAGATTGTGGAATTTCACTGATGCTCTGAACATGTATAGTAGCTTTGTTTTGGGATCTACAGTCAAACTGTTTTCTTGATCGTGTTGTGTAGAAAATGGCCTATAAAACATCGAAAAGGTAATCAAAATCGGCCGTTTTTTTTCTGAGTTTCATCTTTAGCAAATAAGGTAAGATTTTGGTGACTTTTTCGATGAAAAATAGATGTAAAATGTTCTTAAATAATGCACAATGTTCCGGTTGAGTCCGGTACATAAAACCTGTTTAATTTAATAGTTTATATGTGTATAATCGTAACTACAATCAAGGAAAAAAGTCTTGGAACGCTTGCGTGTAAATAACGGAAAACTGTCACCCCCTCTCCCCCGTGCAATGTTGAGAACTGCCAATGTCTTCAGCGGTTCCCCAATGTGTCCCAACATTGCTTGATGGGGAGAGGGGAAGGGTAAATCATTGTTGTAGATGTCATGTTTCTTCCCAAACACAATATAGGTCATTTCCATGAACATAAGAAATTCTGCACGGAATTTCGACAGAGTGTGCCAAGCGTTCCAAGGACTTTTTGCTTGATTGTCTCTACCGAATGCAAAATATTTCATCTAAATTTCGTTTTTGTCTCATAACTCAAAAACGGAATGTCGTATGAGCTTCAAATTTCACACGATTTGAGAGTGGGTTATATACTTTGCAATCATAATAAAATTGTTGATAACGAATTTGGTTTACTTAGGGAGTGGTCACCGAAAACACCCCATATGCTAAATTACACACGTTTCATAATTATGGCTCTAAACTGCTCTAAAATGTCGTTTTTGTCCATAACTCAAAAACAGAATGTTGTATGAGCTTCATATTGTACACGATTTGAGAGGGGATTATATGCTTTGCAATCATAATAAAATTGTTGATAAAGAATTTGGTTTATTTAGGGAGTGGTCACTGAAAACACCCCATATGCTAAATTACACACTTTTCATAATTATGGCTCTAAACTGCTCTAAAATGTCGATGTTGTCCATAACTCAAAAACAGAATGTTGTATGAGCTTCATATTGCACACGATTAGAGAGTAGATAATATCCTTTTGAATCATAATAAAATTGTTGATAAAAATGTTGAGTTATTTAGAGATTGGTCACTGACAACACCTCCTATGCTAAATGACACAAGTTTTGTAATTATGGCCCTCTTCTGTATGATACTGAGTCAATTTTCGTTTTTGTCTCATAACTCAAAAACACTACAAATGCATTTTTCGTACAATATCACAATGTTTTGCAGCATGTTTCCAAAATGTTTTTTTTTAATGTTATTAAAACGTTATGTACCCTTTATGATATAACCTAACGTGTAAAATTTATGTTTTCTCTAAAACTTGTGTTTACTGAGTATAGGCACATCCGAGCGAATCAGAAAGATTATGATGTAACAATTTGAAACAACTCTTTTCTGAATAGTATTTATAACAAAATACGCTTTTGCGATGAGAAAAAAATAAAAGAAAAAACAACAACAATTTAATACACTTAAAGAAAAAATATAGACCACCATTGGGACTCGAACCATGCACATCAGTCAATAGCCAAAAGGTTAACAGTCGGAGGACTAATCCGCTACGCCACGCTGCCATTGCACAAACGAAGTAACAAGTTTTGTTCTTTTATAGTAGTCAGGTATCGGGGAAAGTGTAAACTTGTATAGTAGAAATGGCAAAGTGTATCAGTTTACCATTTCATTTCATTTCATTTCATTTTATTCGCCAGAAAAACATTATAAAATACATATATTGCACATTTATAAGTACTACATCAAAAACAATTAGATATTTAAAAACGATTACATATGAGCCCCTTGAATAAGTTCATCAGGACTGTTAGACGACATACCAATGGTAAACCGCTTCACAAGTACAACAATTCACTCCCTCTCCAGACGCCCCACCCCCCGATCGGAGGACCCCCTCAGCAACACGACGAACCAGCAACACCCCCACCCCCATCTCCTGAGCGCACAGCTCCCCACAGCAGCCAGCCACACACATGACCTAGTGGTTATGTCCCCTCATAAATAAGTCCGCCATGACAGATGACGCGTCACATCAAAACCAAAGCATCGAATGGATGCTAACACCAATAACGGTGATGAAGGGACACACTCACCAAATCCTGCATATGACCAACCACCGCAAAACGTCCGCACACCCCCCCGGAACGAGAGTAGGACTGCCGCCAGCCCAGCATCACCAATGACGTCCCCCGACCGGAAGATGAGACGTCCAAAACGCGAGCAAACTACCGAACCCCCAGGATGAAGAGCAAAAACTCCCACCAGGCCAAGCAGCTCATATGAACATCTAAAAAACCCCGTAAATGAAATATTATGTAAAATTATAAAAATAACAAAAACCGTATACAAACAAAAACAACAAAAAGTACAGAAAGGAAAATTACAGTTATTGCACCCAAAAGGTAAAAACAGTTATTGCACAAATCAGGATTAGTTCTGGACCTGCCAGCTGATTTCATTAAAATGTTTTTTTGTACCTCGTAAAAACTAGGAAGACTCATCAAGAGTTGGTCCTTGACATAAGAGGGTAAATTGTCAAAATAAACAGGAAATCTATTAAAAACTGTGAATTTAAAACTGTCAGTTCTGGCATATGAATGATGAAACTTGAGAGTGTCTGCATGACGCAAATTAATCTTGATGTATTTGAGGGGATCCACATCGTACACACCACAGAGACACTTGGTTACATAGGCAATGGCAAGATATGTATATCTGTTCTCCAGTGAGGTGAGACTAAGTCTTTGGAGGCGCTCATTATAAGACAACTCGCCCCTAGGTGCAGGGATACAAGAGCGTGCTAACCGCTTCTGAATATTTTCAAGTTTTTAAGATGACCAGACTGATGTGGAATCCAAGCTGGGGCCCCGTATTCAAGAATGGGGCGGCATAATGTATTGTAAAGCCTAACAAGGATATCAGCATCATTACAGCGAACAAGACGTCTGATGAAACCAAGGAGCCTTGAAGCCCTGGAAGTAATATGCTTAATGTGATCCCCCCATTTCAGATTAGAAGAAATGATAATACCCAAATATTTGTAGCTTTGCACAACACCCAAAGGCGAGTTGAGAATATTATAAGAGGGACTGCAATGCGCAACACCAACTCTCCTACTTAGACGCATAACTTTGCATTTATCAGGATTTAAGGACATTTTATTGATTTGACACCAATAAGTAATATTATCAAGATCACCTTGTATGATGTTGATGTCATTTTCAGAACGGATAGGCCTGTAAAGAAGTGTGTCATCCGCATATTGCGGAAGAGAAGATTGCACATAGTTTGGTAAATCCAAAACAAACAAATTAAATAAAAGAGGACCCAAGACCGAGCCTTGGGGACCCCTGATTGAACAGGGATCCATCCGGATGAAGCCCCCCTGAATTGGACACACTGAGAACGATTCATAAGAAAGGATGAAATCCAATGCCACAAAGGGCCACATATGCCATAATGGTGCAGCTTTTTTAAAAGAATTTGATGACTCACTTTATCAAAAGCTTTGCTCCAATCAAGAAAAATGACACCTACATCAGGAGGTGATCTTTCATCAAGAATCTGAGCCCAATGATAGCAAACAGAACTGAGAAGAGTGGTACATGACCGACCAGAAACAAAACCATGTTGCTGATGAGAAATCAGGCCAACATTACGCATGTACTTGACCATACGGCCAGTAACCACCCTCTCCAGCAGTTTGCCAACCACAGAACACAATGAGATATGCCTATAATTTTTGATACTTGAAATATCACCAGCTTTGTGAATTGGCACTACGTTGGCTCTCCTCCAGTCATCAGGAATTCTACCTTCGCTAAGAGATAAATTGAAAAGCAGGGTAAGTGGCATCGCAACTTGACCAGCAGTAATTTTAACATGGTAGATGTAATACCATCAGGCCCGGGGCCTTACCTGACTTTAAACGATTGATAAGCTGAAATATCTCATTAGCGTCAGTACCGATGGCCACTAGAGGTGAGCCAACGTGTCCATCACAGGTGGTATCAACATCGGAGTCTACATCTGTAAAATTTGAACTAAAAAAGGTGTTAAAGTTAGTAGCAATAATTGTAGGGTCAGTAATAAAAATATCTCCATCTTTAAAAGATGTGGCGCATTGTTTGGCCTTGGATGCACGTACAAAGGACCAACATTTTGCGCCATAGTTCGAGTTGTCAGCAGAAATATCTTTGAGATAATTGTAATAATCCTTTCTAACCTGAGACTTGAGTTTATTACGACACTTCTTATATTGGTTCCATTTATTATAGTTATCAGGAGCTTTACGGCTAGCTCTATACAGTCGGCGCTTCCTCCTAGCAAGATTTATAGTCTCAACTGTAATCCAAGGCTTCTTGGGCTTCTTTTTAGCTTTCCGGGACGGCACATACTTGTGGATACATACCATAAATCTATCCCGAAAAGCGCACCAGGCATCATTAATTGATTTGCCACCGATGACTTTGTGCCAATCAATATTACCAAGCTCGTTTCGAAGCCCGTCAACATCCGCCTTGGAGTACTGAAGAAAAGATCCAGGAGGAAGCGTCGGTCTGGGTAGAGCAACACTGAGAGTAAATTGAATACCAGCATGGTCACCACCTGTGATGCCATAATGTGGCATTACCTTACTAATAATATTAGAGTTATTTGAATAAAGATGATCGATGAGGGTACCATCAAGATCATTTTCTGAATATCTCCTAGTAACAAAATTAACAAGTTGAGTCATGTTAAGGGGGTCTAATGTCTGAGAAAGTAAACCGTATAATCTTGTGTCGCCCTCGGAGAACTTTTGAGAAGGTTGAATATGTGGAGCATCGATGTTGAAATCTCCAACAAGAACAACAGCTAAATATGAATTAACATGTTGGAGAATTCTTTCAATGCAGTCATCTAAATCAGTAAAAAAAGATAATTTAGGCTTTTTAGGACAATACAAGGAGCCATATAGTATGGGACCTTTATGAGTCGTTATTTTTATCCATAACAGTTCTAAATTATCATGTTCAAACTGTGTAATTCTAACTGGGCTGAGACTGTCTTTAGCTGCAATCATTACACCACCGCCGTTCCTTGAGCGATCCTGACGGAAAAGCACATATGGGGCAGCGATGACTTCAGAGTCGCAGATGGAATCAGCAAGAAATGTTTCATTTATAGCCACAATGTCCGGGTTCTCTGTGTCCAACGTAGTGTGGAAATCAGGAAGCTTATTCATAATGCTGCGAGCATTAAAAAATAAAGATGTGATCACATTTGTCCGGTAATTATAGTCTGTAGATGATGAGAGGGCTGATGAGTTTAAAGTGAAGTTAGACGAATCCCCACCACGATCACTATTGTTGAAAAATGAATCAGTAGGCTGGTTGTCGAGGGGACCAGGGGCGGGATTTAGCTCCACATCATTAGATAAAAACAAAACACGAGATGGATGAAACGTAGCTGTCCCATTGTTATAATAGGCGACTGGGCATGATAAGAACCTCCGCCCGTAGTGAGAAATTAGTTTTGTTTTACCTGCAGCATGTAAGCTTACACAAGTTCCCATGGTGGAATGTAGAACTAGCATATAAAACTATACATAGCAGTAAAATAGTTGTTGATGGAGCCATAGTTAATTTATTGCACATGAAGCAGTCAGTGATAAAGTTAATGTAAGCTTAAACCAAGACTTGTGTGACAGTGGTTACGGTGCCAAAGGTGCCAAATTCTGCTACCTTGTTTGTGTACAAACCTGGACTCAAAAGTTGTCATCAAAGTCAGGCAAATGTAGCAAGAAAACTGGTTCTCTAGCATTTCCAATGAATACACACTCTTATATAATAATATTGCACATCCCACATAAGTATTATTTTGCAGTTATTTTGCAGTTATGGGCATAAATAGTAGCAGTTTTTGTGAAGCCCATACACTGCCCTGGCAGCCATTATCTTGTAATGACAAAATGGTCCAAAATCAACATTTTATGTTTTTGAGGCCGCATCTCATGACGCGTCACGTTCGTTTACATTTGCTATACCAATTGAGAATGTTTTAATGCAAAAGGAATGACACCTTGATCTCTTATATGAAATTTGTTAACACTTTACCATTTTGAATTGAAATAAATATATATGCGTATTTCTTTCAATTCAAAATGGTAAAGTGTTAACAAATTTCATATATGAAATCAATGTTTCATTCCTTTTGCAATAAAACATTCTCAATTGGTATAGCAAATGTAAACGAACGTGAAGCTTCATGAGATGCGGCCTCAAAAACATAAAATGTCGATTTTGGACCATTTTGTCATTATGGTAAACTGATACACTTTGCCATTTCTACTATACAAGTTTACACTTTCCACGATACCTGACTACTATAAAAGAACACAACTTGTTACTTCGATTGCGAAATGGCAGCGTGGCGTAGCGGATTAGTCCTCAAACTGATAACCTTTTGACTATTGACCGATGTGGTTCGAGTCCCAGTGGTGGTCTTTTTTTAAAAAGTATATTCAATTGTTGTTTTTTTTTTTCTTTTCTTGTTTTTTTTCTCATCGCAAAAGCGTATTTTAATATAAATAATATTCAGAAATGAGTTGTTTATGCGTATTTATTTCAATTCAAATTGGTAAACTTAACTGTTAACAAATTTTATATCATTCCTGTTGCAAGAAAACATTTTCAATTGGTATAGCAAATGAAAACGAACGTGACGCTTCGTGAGATGCGGCCTAAAAACATAAAATATCGATTTTGGACAATTTTGTCATTATGGTAAACTGATACATTTGAGGTTTCTACTATAGGGTGCTTGCATGGACGATCACAAAGTTCAAACCATCCTAAAGACACGCTCCAGAGGACATGCAAAATGCACGGAGTACAATACCAATCACCTGTTTAAGGTTACACAAAGAGACGTATAAAAAACGTATAAAAGACGTATAAAGTTGTTCTCTAAAACAGAGTTTTCTCAGTAATCAAATATCGCAGCGAGTGAAATGTTGGTGCATTGGATGTAGCTTAACATTTCTGTGTGTGTTATATACAAATTATTAGAATAAATTTTAAAATCCTTCGTTTAAGCATTTACCCACCATGTTCACAAGATCAAAAACACGTTCCATGAGGTTTTTTTCTAATTTGCGCTCTGTCTAAATCCACACCGAGCGATTGTTTTCTTCTTTTTTGTTTTGTATTACAAATCGATCAAAGAAATAATGTTGCCATGGGGAAGAACCAAATACAGTACCGATTAAATTTTAAAAGCCCGTTTTGGGGGAAAATTTTGGAGAATTTGCTTGAGAAAAAGCTGGTTTGTGAAATTATCGATATCTTGATTACGAGACGTTAATTTAGACATCTGAATACCTACATTATTTCTCAACATTCTGCCAATTGCTATTCCATTTGATTTTCACTCCAAATTGAAGCTAGTTTTGCAAAAACGAGGTTTTCCTCCATCAGTTCGTTCAAAATTTCAGCGCCGACATGCGTGTTTATTCTAAGAGCCATAATGCGGACGCGATTGTAATCATATGTAATTGCATCCAATTATAGTTATATCATCCGCTTTGAGAACAGTCAATTTGTGTAAGTTGATCTGTAGCCGAGTGGATAGAGCGTTGGACTGGGAATCTAATATGAACTATTTTTGTGGGTTCGAGTCTCCGTGTGGCTGAATTTTCTTTTTTTTTTCTTTTCTCATTTTTACTTCCTTTCTTTCCTCTTTTCTTTCTCCCTTTCTTTTTATCATTTCTTTTTTTTTTAACATTTCTTTCTTTCTTTTCTTTTCGTTCATTTTCTTTCTCTCTCTTTCCTTTCTCTTTTTCACTATTTCTTTATTCTTTCTTGCTCCTTTCTTTTTAGTTTTATTTGATTGATTCGCTGAGTGCAGTGAATCGTGATTGATTGTTTTTCACTTAAACACATAAAAATCTGCTAAGTCTGTCTTGTTGATTTTCATCCCAAATTCGATTTACAAATAATTGCTTTTTGATATTGTTGTTGTTGCCTACCCTTACATTGTAATCAGGGGAATAGCAGCATTGATTTCATCAAAGATATCAAGGCTATAAATTCAAAATCAACACATTTCCAGGGCGTAGCTTGACGAAGTGCCCCCAATCAATTTTAAAATTTATAAAATCCTTGTGAAAATTGCCGAAAATGGCTTGTGCCACCCCCCCCCCCGGCATCCGAGCTCCGGGCACGAGCTAAGCCAAGTTTCATAGCCTTTTCATGTCTTGACCGTGGATCGATATTCTATTGTAAGTAGGCCTACGTCCCGGTACGCTTGTTCATTTTCTGCATGGCTGTTTCTGTTATGAACTTACGCCCCTCTGAAATCAAGCGCATGAAAAACTCTCGGCTAACCTTAACTGGTTTTGATCAAAGTAATTCTTTGTACTCCATGCATTAGCATATCTTATGGAGCGTGTCTGGAGGATGATTTGAACTCATGACCTTTCGTGCAAGCACTCTATACAAGTTTACACTTTCCCCGATACCTGATTACTATAAAAGAACAAAACTTGTTAATTCGATTGCGAAATGGCAGACTGATAACCTTTTGACTATTGACCGATGTGAATGGTTCGAGTTCCAGTGGTGGTCTTTTTTTAAAAAGTATATTCAATTGTGGGTTTTTTTCTTGTTTTTCTCATCGCAAAAGCGTGTCTTAATAGAAATAATATTCAGAAATGAGTTGTTTCAAATTGTTACATCATGATCTTTGTGATTCGCTCGGATATGCCTATACTCAGCATACACAAGTTTTCCAGAAAACATTTATATATGCCTATACTCAGCAAACACAAGTTTTAGACAAAACATTTACATGTTGGGTTATATCATAAAGGGTACAAAATGTTTGAAGTTTTAATAACATTGAAAATATGTTGGAAACATGCTGCAAAACATTGTGATATTGTAAATAAATGTATTTGTAGTGTTTTTGAGTTACGAGACAAAAACGAAATTTGACTACAGTAGAGGGCATAATTACGAAACTTGTGTAATTTAGCATAGGAGGTGTTTTCAGTGACCACTCCCTGAATAACCCAACAATTTTATCAAAAATTTTATTATGATTCAAAAGGATATTATCTACTCTCAAATCTGGTGCAATATGAAACTCATACAACATTCTGTTTTTGAGTTATGGACATTTTAGAGCATTTTAGAGCCATGATTAAGAAACGTGAGTAATTTAGCATAGGGGGTGTTTCCAATGACCACTCCCTAAATAAACCAAATTCTTTATTAACAATTTTATTATGATTACAAAGCATATGATCCACTCTCAAATCGTGTGCAATTTGAAGCTCATACGACATTCCGTTTTTGAGTTATGAGACAAAAACGAAATTTAGATGAAATATTTTGCATTCGGTAGAGACAATCAAGGAAAAAAGTCTTGGAACGCTTGCGTGTAAATAACGGAAAACTGTCACCCCTCTCCCCGTGCAATGTTGAGAACTGCCAATGTCTTCAGCGGTTCCCCAATGTGTTCCAACATTGCTTGATGGGGAGAGGGAAGGTTAAATCATTGTTGTAGATGTCATGTTTCTTCCCAAACACAATATAGGTCATTTCCATGAACATAAGAAATTCTGCACGGAATTTCGACAGAGTGTGCCAAGCGTTCCAAGGACCTTTTTCCTTGATTGTAGCTAACTCGTTTCAGTGCCAAAGACTGCCAACTCTGAGAAAAAAATCATCAAAGTTCGGAAAAATTTGGCAAAATGGAAGAAAAAGATGTAGGCCATCAATGACCGATGATCACGTCACCAGAGAAAATGCTATAGGGTGCTTGCACGGAAGGTCATTAGTTCAAATCATCCTTCACACACGCTCCAGAAGACATGCAAATACATGGAATACAATACCAATCACCTATTTAACGCGGGATATTGATCAAAGTAAATCCTCATGAATAACAATGTCAACTAAATGTCGGTAAAGGGAGTGGACAAAGTGAATGCGTTCGTTGTGATTCCTTCTTATCTCTTTCTTCCATGCTAGTACTATGCTCGCGAAACGTCGGTTGTTTTGTCTTTTAACCCTAAATTTTGGATGTTGTTGTACATATTAAACAGTTTTAAATGAAACCTACACTTGTAAATAATTCGAACCAATTTCTTTACACTCTAATTTTTTTTACTCAACCTGAGTACAAAAATCTTACTCCTTTTGATAGTAAAAAGGTCACAGCTCATTTGTTGAGTAAACTTGACTCAACGAAGGTTGAGTAGCAACTTTACTCTGCCGTTGAGTAAACAGTTTACTCAGTAAAGGAGTAAATACATGAAATGTTGAGTTAACTTTTACTCAACCTGAACAGTTGAGCTGTGACCACAACAGGGTGGTAAAACCTTACTCAATCCACAAGGAGTAATATTTTGCTATGTATCTAAATAAACATTTTGCTCAACTGTTGAGCAACATGTATTTGACTCAACTGATATTGAGCAGACTGTTTGCCCAACTGTTGAGCGGGCTGTTGAGCAACATGAAGTTGACTTAACTGGTGTAGTCAAAATGTTTACTCATCATTTGGCTGCAGGTTACTCCTTCCCTGTTGAGTAAAATGTCGTTCTTGAACCTCTGCTCCGGATATTTTGACTTTATATTCCTCACACTTCAAAAGAATGCAATCAAGATTCATGTAATGTGGTGTTGTTACCATTGAATTCACATAAAATAACACAACATAATACATTGTGGAAACAACACACAATTGTTTGTCTTATTATAGTTCTCTGGTTTGTCGAAAAATCCAAGTGATACCACTTTATATGGCATGGCTCCGAAAGTGACTACACATGTTCAAAAATCAGAAGTCCTCTAATTTCACTGTCACAATATGGTTATTGTCAAGGGTACACAATTAAATTGCTCCAAAACTGTTTTACAAATGGCTACAAATTCTATATCAGAATCAAACTACTCAAGAAACGTTTATATGCAATATTAACATGATTAAGTTACCAGAATATGGAGTGACAAAGATCAATATTAGCCATTTGCTCTTATGTGAAATTTGGATCACAGAGCAAAGAGTTGGACCACCCTTGAGTCAGAATGGTGAGGATGCCAGGTGTGCTGTGGTGTTGCCTAAATCCAAATCCAAAATAGGGTGTAAAATTGGCTCTCTAAGCTGACATATTGAAATATATTTACACCCTGATTGGGATGTATCTTGGGAATGTGAAAATGAATATTTGTCACCTCTAACAAAATAATTGCCCACCATGCTATATGGTACTGTGCAAAAGTTGCAGACGAACATTTAAAAGTGGGTACGTTCTTCTTGAGTTTGTTATATACGTGCCAGGGTATACATATAAATATTGGGCTTACATTGAACATGGCATACGAGCCGTAAGCTTACCTCAGACAAACTTTAATAACATTGTATTCGCTTTGAGCCTGCATCAAACATGTCAAAATATTGTGACTTCTATGTAAGCCTATACAAGTTTAATTGTATTATCATCAAAAACCAGATAAGCAATGGTGAGTAACGGTGGTTTCGGATTAGGATGTATAGGTGCGCCATGGCGCCTATGTTCAAGGTTATTAGGTTTGGCAGACAACGGTGGCCGATCATTTAAAGGGGATGACCCTATTGGTTTAGGATATGGATTGTCTTCAAACTTACATACAATATAAAATATCGTCCCTTTATGCATCTATGTGAGAAAACGAGAATATTTTCAGCGTAAATGTGAATAATTAGCACAATCAGCAAGCCAATCATTGCGTGAATTGCATTATGGTCCGGCATCCAGAAACATGCAGCGTCGTTGCCGTATTCCCGTCTTGTGATTCGCCATACCACTACGCCCATCATTTTTGACAATACAGGCTGAGTCGAAGTAAACTCATGTTTGAGGGGCTGTAACTTGAGATCTGTAAGGAATTTGCTAAAAATGAAAATACCACTGGAAAGAGCAAATGCTACACGTCTGAATAAAAAATAATTGTTGCAATTGCTCACAGCAAACTCAAGTTATACTCATTTGAATACAACCACCAATTTTTTTAGCTGCACACGGTGTCACTTCCCAGGTAGGGGCCTACCTATTATATTGATTGGTAAGGCTTGATATTCAAATGCAAATAAAGTTCTGTGGCAGGTGCGGTTTAGATCAATAATTCCTACATGTTAAAGGGCTCTTTTCAATATGAATTTTACCACATATAATAAAACGGGCCAAGTGACAACATGGCACCAAAATTTACCGCACGGGAGCGCACGTTTCTGTCGACGAAGTATCATGAAACTAAGAGTCCCACTGAAGTTCAGCATATTTTCGTCTCCAATTTCCTACAGCTAACAAGGTTTCATGCAAGGGAGCAGTATATAAGAATGTGAACAAGCTCAATGTGCATGGGACACTAAGGAACAGACAGCCGGAAGCTTCAGGCAGACCACGAACTGCTAGATAACAAGTGAACATTGCTAGAGTTAGACATGCGTTACAGCAAGACCAAAGATCAGCTCAATCCTTTACCCAACATTCTCCAATCAAGCTTCTGCCAGATCGTTCGTAAAGACTTGAAGTGGTATCCCTACAAGTACCGTCATGGACTTTGTTGAATATTAGTTAAAAGCAAAAGTTGTCTTTTCAACAATAAATCCTAGCGCTTTGCTGATTCGTCGAAATTTAAATGGATGAAAATCATTCAGCCGTGTGCAGCTACAAAAATGGGTGGTTGTATTCAAATGGGTATAACTTTAGTTTGCTGTGAGCAATTGCAACAATTCTTTGTTTTTATTTAGACGTGTATAATTTGCTCTTTCCAGTGGTATTTTTATTTTTAGCAAATTCTTTGCAGATCTCAAGTTACAGCCCCTCAAAAATGAGTTTACTTCTTTTTGACTCAGCCTGTATATCTCATTCTTTTTGTTTTAATTCGACCCTGAATTATTTTTTTTAAATTTTGTATATCATGATTTTTTATTTATTTTATGATTTTGGTAAATTAAAAAACCCGAGTTTTCATTATTGTAGTTTTAATTAATTAATTAATTAATTAATTAATTAATAAATTAATTCCCGAGAATTAATTAAATAATTCTCGGGAAGCGAGAATTCTACAACTGAACCACGAGCACATTTAAACAAATACGAGCCAATTGTCCTTAAAGGTCATATATATTGCTAGGGTTGGGCGAATCATCATAATTTTTTTGAAACAAGTTGTTTCTATGGCCAAATTTGCCGTAGAACACGAATCTGCCAAAATTTTTGACCTCCGATGACGTTTGACCCCTGTACTGTTCAAAAATTCAAAATGGCTGCCAAAATAACATCTTTTTACTTGTTTGTAGCATATTTTAATAGATAAAGAGCTTCGGTATGTCTTTTTGTATGTTTTGGGGGGTGAGGAATACAAATTTGACACTTTGAGATGATTATCTGTACCTTGTACAAGTTCAGTTACCAACAAATTCAAAATGGCCGCCAAAATGACGTCATTTTGCTTGTAATAGCATATTTTAATAGATACATGGCTTCAAATAAGTCTTTTTATATGTTTTTGGATTTGGGATCACAACTTTGACACTTATAACAAGATTTGGAGTAACCTGTACGAGTTATCAGTTGCCAGAAATTCAAAATGGCCGCCAAAATGATGTCATTTGTTTGTAAATAGCATATTTTCATAGAAACATGGCTACAAATAATGTCTTTATCTATGTTTTGATGTTGGGGAACACAAATTAGCGACTAACTTAATCAATCTTAATTAGCAGTACCATATACGGATTGTGAGTCGCTAGCATTGAATATCATCCACTTTTGTTGAAGAAAACTGCTGGATTATAGTTTACATGTATTTACGTAGTATGTCATTGCATTTGTAATTTTTAGGAACTGTGAGCGACCTGCATTCTGTATTTTACACTAGGATATTTTTCAACAAAGCATCAATGTATGCTGACAAGTTTAATTCTGGTTTCATAGCATTTTGAATGGATTATCTCAGTTCTTTGCACAGAAATTTCACCATCTTGAATCTATTGTTGACTTTCATTTGTCGCATGTGGTGAATATCTGGGGTTACTTATTTAACCCCTGAGGTAGCCAAATTTGCTTAGTAGTACCTTTTTCAGTTAAGTGTGCAATGTTATTGATAGAATCCTGTGTCACAGGGCCTTGATGGCTCTTACATGCATCTAGAAGTTTCATGGTTCTAGAAAGTTTCTTCCTTTTCAGTTCTGCTAGAGTTAGTCGCTTTGATATTTTAACTCTATGCAGGTAATTGGACCCTGTCTCCTTAACATCTTAAAAACTGTCATAACTTCTTGCCTATTTCCATTTTCGGCATTTATCAGCATTGGTAAGTGAACGACTGGTCCACCACCATCAGCCGATTCGTTGTGACTATGTTTTTACGAGAATGGGTTTGAACTGACATGACTGACGTGGATGCACCACTTGCTACAATGCACAGATAATGCATCTGATGAAGTCTTCATAAATATTGAACAGAAAATTGGTAGTTCAGAATCCACATCTATTGTCTATACATTGACCCTTACTGCGATTTCGAAGCTAGTATCTCCAAGTCATGCAGCTGACTGCATATTCCTCTACAATGAATACACTTCATGGAGACACGAGGTATCGACCATACTGGTTTCAAAGGGTTCACTGCAAATAGATTGGTAGAATTGCTGAAATTGCAAATGAGTTCTTGTGTCGTCAGCAGTTTATATTATAGACGTCTTTTATGCTTTCGTTGATATCAACTGAAAATGAGTTAGTTTTGGCAGTGTCCACGTACATACAGAACGGTTGCTTCCTGTGTTGTTCCGAAATCTATTCTCAACTGGATGATGCTTTCATTTTCCCACTGATGGATCTCCTGGAAATAGATGCCATGTTGGCAAAAGTGGACAGAATGGGGTACGTTCATTTTTGAACAAAAGTTGATGGCCAGTCAAGCAGACTTTATGGAGCAGTACTTAATGAGGTGATTGATATGTTGGAGAGACAGTTATCTGAAATAGCATTCTTTCAAAGCTGTAGACACAGGGGTTGATGTACATAGACCGCTCGATCACTTGTTCAAAAAAGTTCAAAAAAAGATAACTAAGTCGAAGCCAACCAATTTGCATGTACTATATGAACGATAATTGTACAAGGATTACTTGGCGACTTCAAAATTTGAAGAAAAAATTCGCCATTCGGCTTAAAAATCCGGTAAAACTTGAAAATTTATGAAAATTCAGCTCAAAATCCAAGATGGCGGCCGTAAAGTGAAAATTGTCAGAAGAAGAAAACTAAATCGAAGCCAAGCCATTAACATGTCTCGCATGATAGGTAATTGCATATAGATTAATTGGGGACTTTAAAAAATGAAGAAAAAATTCGTCTTTGGTTTCAAAATGCACAAAATGGCAAAAATCCAAAATGGCGGTTATACGAATAAATGATCAGAGCCAACACCTGTGTAGAAATTGATGAAGCTAAGATGGAATTTGTTCCTCTGAAAAATCTGGGATGTGAAGTAGCATTTGCTAAATTGGACGTTCGCATTGTAGCAAGTGGTGAATTTTTCGTGCGAAGAACCGAGACAGTCCATTCAAAATGCTGTGACACTAGAATCAACCTTGTCAGCAGATATTGATGCTTTGTTGAAAAAAACGTATCCTAGTGTAATACAAAATGCAGGTCGCTCACAGTTACTAGAAATTACAAATGCAATAACACCTTAGATTTCAGCAGTTTTCCTCAACAAAATTAGATGATATTCAATGCTGACGACACATAATTTGTATATGGTACTGCTAATTATGTTAAAAGTGTCTATTTTGTATTCCTCTACATCAAAACATAAACATACTTGTAACCATGTATCTGTCAAAATATTCTATTACAAGCAAAATTACGTCATTTTGGCGGCCATTTTGAATTCTGGCAACTGATAACTCGTACAGGTTACTCCAAATTATTGTATAAGTGTCAAAGTTGGGCTCCCAAATCCAAAAACATCAAAAAGACTTATTTGAAGCCACTATGTGTCTATTAAAATATGCTATTACAAGCAAAATGACGTCATTTTGGCGGCCATTTTGAATTTTTTGGCAACTAAACTTGTACAGGGTACAGATAATCATCTCAAAAGTGTCATATTTGTGTTCCTCAACCCCCAAAACATAAAAAGACATATTGAAGCTATGTATCTATTAAAATATGCCACAAACATGCAAAAAGATGCTATTTCGGCAGCCATTTTGAATTTGTGAATAGTACAGGGGTCAAACGTTATCAGAGGTCAAAAATTTTGACGGATTTGTATTCTACGCTAAATTTGGCCATAGAAACAACTTGTTTTAAATTAGTTTTGTAAAAAGTTCAGATTCGCCCAACCCTAATATTGCTCGAACAACATCATATCATTGGCAAGCTAATATTATGAGGACAATGAAAATGACTCCTTTTAGAGAAAATAAGACGTTTAAAATTGATATTCCGCAAAAACCAACTTAAGCGGTGAGTTCCTCTGAACGAGACAGATTTGACCTAGAAAAAAGTTGACGTCATGAAATGAGATGTGCCTGCTTTGAGAGAAGGGACTGTAAACGCTCTCAATGCACAGAACGTATACTGTTGTTGTTCTCAGAAAAAAAAAGTCAAATCAAGTGTTACAAATTTAATGTTTTTTAAAGATATGGATAAAATCAGCCGCTTCTTTTTTTTTTTATATATATTAGTAAATTGTGATATTGCAGTTCATATGTTTATCAAGTTGTTGAGAAATATTTGGACTAAACAATAAAACATAAGAATTTGAGGGTATTGTATTTATTATGCAAATAAACAATTTCAATGGCCTTTTGTTCGAACCTTCCCGATTTCGCGTGGTACAAGATCGCATATTATACACATGACTGAATGTCAAAAGAGCTCATATCCAGGGCTCATGTGTATGTAACATGACTCTTCATTTACTGTGACGTCACCAGTCTCCTGCTATGGAAATCAATCTTGCTTCGAACGGGGGAAGGACCGTACATTTGTGTACGAGGCAGTATTTTACAAACACAGTTTCTCTTTTTTCAGGAGAAATACGAATAAAAAAATTGCAACGAGTGTCAACTTGTAATGTAATAATTATTCTCTTCGAATGGAGTTAAACTTGTTTTTGCAATAGAAATGCCCTTTAAGATAAAAGGAAACTGATATAAAATATATGACCTGCCAAGTCGTGGCACTTAGACGCTAACAACCGCCAGTCAATAGTGATATCCAAATAAATTGGCTAGCAGGGCTACAAAGAACCACAAACCGCGAAATATGGATATCCAACAAATTAAAACCACACACCGCGATAGAGGACAGGGCTTTAAGAATGAGGGAATTTAAAACCACAAACAAGCGCCGCTCAATAGGGATATCCATCTAAATTGCCCCGCAAGGGCTAAAAGAACCACAAATAACCAAGTTGTGTCACGCATATAAACATTACAGTCACGCGGTAGCTTTGACCAGCAAGTTTTAAAAATAACCGACAGGTAAAGTTTTATTAAACTATTTATTGTCATAAATCAAGGATAAAATAATTCCTAATATCTATTTTTCGTTTTATTCCTTTTATGGAGTACTTCGTAACCTGATGACTTTCCAAGCTTGGAGCTGCTGAACTACATTTGATAAAAAGAAAGGAAATCTACCAAAAAAACTTTGACAACGTAAAGAAAGCAGCAGTGTAAAAAGGCCCCACCGCTCAGTTTTTGAAACTTGGTCCCATTTTGAACATGAGCAGCAAATCGGTGCTTTTATTTCATTTCAACAAAATACAGATTTATAAAAATATTGGTTTACCATGCAAGAACAGGATAATAACCGGCCGTTCTAAAAAAACAAATATTAATATCGCATCATTACATTAAGTTGATAATATGATAAAGTTGAATTCAGTACCTTTACAAATGGGACTAAGTTTCCAAAAGTAAGCCCAGGTGGAGGCTTTTTAAACTTGCTGCTTTCGTTACGTTGTCAACATTTTTGATAGATAGTACGCCGACGACTCAGGACTTGGAGTAGCCCTCTTTTTGAATTGAGCCATTCCTTGAGAAAATTTCAGCACGTTGGCCAGTCACATCTACCGAGTGAACCTTAAGCTTAGCATACCAAAGACTGTTTGCTCAGTTTTCCATCTTTCGAACAGAAGTGCCAACGTGCAACCGATACCTCGACATCTCACTCAAACGGTACCAAGCTGAACTTTGACCCAACACCGAATTACCTCGGTGTCATGCTTGACCGCGCGAGTCCTCACCTTCTCTCACCATGTGAAGAACATTGCGGCTATAAAGAATAAAGCCCGAGTGAACCTTCTCACACGGCCGTTCGCCGCCTATGCGTGATGTCCACTTTTATCTAGAGCGCTCTCAGTTTTGACTTAAGGAGTCTTATTTCGTTTAAGTGGTGCAGTGCGATACAAAGAGTTATAATTTAAAACTACCGATACCAATTAGCACACAAAAGTATAGCGGTGCTGTTGACTCAAAATTCTCATACCGCCCAACCCTACATAGTTACCGAACGTAATCGATCCCTAAATGGCGACGAAATGTCCTTTCGAAAGTGAAAATAACCTATTTTGATCACTAGAATAGACCCACAAAAACACTCACAATTACCTTTTATTAATTTTTTCAAGTAAACCAGAAGCTTTAGATAAAAATGCTATCCAAGATTTACCGTTCACACTCATTAGATGCTTAATAATAGACAACTTATGTCCGTACACCATCACTACTTCACTGCACAAAATGCGAATCATACCGTACGGTATGGCGTATTTTAGTCAGAATATTGGAACATAAATACAGTTAATAATCACCCTCGCTTTATTTACAAGTAAAACAGATGCTAATGATAATAATTCGTGCGAGCATAACAGTGTCACAGTCCATATACTTTGCAGAAACGATATGACATGTAGGGATAATACATACACGCACTACCACTACTACTGTACTATACTATACACTAATAACATGTACTGTGTAAACTATACATAGAAACCCAAAAGTATACATGTAATTACATGTAGTGTGTGTGTGTGTGTGTGCGCCAACTGAAATCATTGTGAGTTGTTCGATTTTGTTGTCAAAAATTAAACTTACGAAGCATTAATTTGGTTCGTGTGAGATGCGTAACAATACGCTATGATTTTTCGCTGGTTTTTACCAGCTACGTTACAAAATTTCATGCGGGGCCTAAAATCTCGATAAATTCTCCATTTTTTTCCATTTTGTCCTTCCGTAGTTCTTTACGATGCTGAAATAGTGTATCGGTATGTTCCGATAACATCGTCCCACTCTTCCGAAGGACCAATTTGGTCTGTGTCGTGTTACATAATGTAACGCTACGCGATGAGTTTTAGCTTAATTGTTTTAACCGGTTACGTAACTAAATGCTCTACGGGGCCCAAATTCCCGATACAATTCTACATTACATATTTTGCGTACCGGGTTCCGTAGTCTTACGAAAGACCAATATTAGTTTTGTCACATGCGTAAGTTACGTAACAATACGCAAAGAGTGAAATTGTGATTTGGACGAATCGCGCCTAAGTGCGATTAATGAATTTGACCAAAAGACGAATCGTATACTTAGCTGTACAAAACATGCTGATAAATTGTATAGTATAGCTGGAAACTCAGAAATTTTTATATTACATGTCATATACTGTTATTTTTCCTGAAATGAAGATTTGTAAACCTTAAGGGGGTATTACACCACTTGGAAAATTTGTGACTATTTTTGCATTTTTCTCATATTTTTCTCAATAAATAATAACATTCAAGACAAGTGGTTCATTATATATGTTAAGAAATAAGGTATATTATAGCGGTACCTCTTATCAGAAATAGCGTACCGCTTGTCTTGAGTCACTAGAATTCCAGTGTAGTAACTGGGTTGCTTGTCCCTCTAATATACATAACTTTTGTTACAAGTATGTTATTATTTTTTGAAAAAAAAATGCAAACATTTATCAAGGGGTGTAGTACCCCCTTGAAAATAGTCAGTGGACCCCATTTTGTAATGGATTTCTATGAAATGTACATGTACTGTGTAAACTATACATAGAAACCCAAAAGTATACATGTAATTACATGTAGTGTGTGTGTGTGTGCGCCAACTGAAATCATTGTGAGTTGCGATTTTGTTGTCAAAACCTTACGAAGCATTAATTTGGTTCGTGTGAGATGCGTAACAATACGCTATGATTTTTCGCTGGTTTTTACCAGCTACGTTACAAAATTTCATGCGGGGCCTAAAATCTCGATAAATTCTCCATTTTTTTTTTTTTTTCCTTCCGTAGTTCTTTACGATGCTGAAATAGTGTATCGGTATGTTCCGATATCATCGTCCCACTCTTCCGAAGGACCAATTTGGTCTGTGTCGTGTTACATAATGTAACGCTACGCGATGAGTTTTAGCTTAATTGTTTTAACCGGTTACGTAACTAAATGCTCTACGGGGCCCAAATTCCCGATACAATTCTACATTACATATTTTGCGTACCGGGTTCCGTAGTCTTACGAAAGACCAATATTAGTTTTGTCACATGCGTAAGTTACGTAACAATACGCAAAGAGTGAAATTGTGATTTGGACGAATCGCGCCTAAGTGCGATTAATGAATTTGACCAAAAGACGAATCGTATACTTAGCTGTACAAAACATGCTGATAAATTGTATAGTATAGCTGGAAACTCAGAATTTTTTATATTACATGTCATATACTGTTATTTTTCCTGAAATGAAGATTTGTAAACCTTAAGGGGGTATTACACCACTTGGAAAATTTGTGACTATTTTTGCATTTTTCTCATATTTTTCTCAATAAATAATAACATTCAAGACAAGTGGTTCATTATATATGTTAAGAAATAAGGTATATTATAGCGGTACCTCTTATCAGAAATAGCGTACCGCTTGTCTTGAGTCACTAGAATTCCAGTGTAGTAACTGGGTTGCTTGTCCCTCTAATATACATAACTTTTGTTACAAGTATGTTATTATTTTTTGAAAAAAAATGCAAACATTTATCAAGGGGTGTAGTACCCCCTTGAAAATAGTCAGTGGACCCCATTTTGTAATGGATTTCTATGAAATTTGAACAAAATGTACGTCAGGTCGTGATTGAACAGATTCATCGGTATAGTAAGCTGGTTAACAAAGTTCTTTGTATCTGATCCAGAATGTTCACTTACTTGTGTACGTTTCAACAACACCTGTTGTCTTTATCAACACATGTTGGGTAGTGACTGCTATTGGCAACCGACGCTAGAAGTAGTTCCAGCGTTGATCGGCAGTAAAATCAAAACATTAGATTCAAGAAACATGACGTTTTTTCTTTAAACTGGATAGGATAGGACTTCTGGTTCTGGTTCTGGTTTCTTACAGTTGGCTATAGGACTTTTTCCCCGTCAACTGAGCAATATGAATATGAGAATATAAAAAAAAAAATTCAGTATAATTAGTCTGTATAATTATAGTAGGCCCTATTCCTAAACAACTATAAATTTTAATTTTTGCCATGATCTATGTTCGCAAAGTTTGATGGTCACTTGGATGTTAAATAATATCACCAACAATATGTTTGGCACCCGTGCATTTTTATATCCCCGTGTCTATTCTACCCGATTTCTTCACTCAACATAGTTAACTTTATTTTATTATCGCAATTAATGCAGACCGTTCGCGTATCACGCGCAAAAACCAATGCAACCAAATGCAGATCAGACCAATTGATATTACTTAAAAGCAAGTTTTTTTGAACGAATACACAATTCCACGAATTACACATTTACCAAGCTATTTAAAGGTAATAACTCATCAAGATGAAGATGAACATGGTCGTCATGGTTGTTGGTATTTTCATCCTGTTTTGCAACGCTTCGAATTCTGTGACGGAGGACTGTGTCGCTCTCTGTAATCAATGCGTTGTGGTCTCCGATACATTAACCCATATGGGATGCACTAAGCATTGTGAGAAAGTGAAGAAACTCAAGCAGAAGAATGATGATAACATTTCGTGTCCGAAATTAACAGGTAAATGTTTTTATAAACTCAACCCAGACAGTATCGAAACGATTATAGATGGTCAGATATATCTGGCCCTTAAATATATGGCTTCAATATGATAATAGAGGGTTTTTCCATCTTATGACCGGAAATGTTTATTTATTTATGATGCAGTTTTGCAAACACACATACACACCCCCACTCACACATCAAATCAACACTATTGTGGGCAAATAAATATTATATTTTGTAGACATAATTCTTCCTTTTTGTGTTGTAAATACTATTAAATTCCAATTTTGTATTTTTTGTAAAGCGCAATGCTCATTTTTTTTGGTGTTGCGCTATATTAAACCCCGTTGTTATGTTATGTTATGTTATGTTATGTTATGTTATGTTATGCCATGCTATGCTATGCTATGCTATGCTATGCTATGCTATGCTATGCTATGCTATGCTATGCTATGCTATGCTACGCGTTACGTTACGTTACGTTACGTTACGTTATGTTATGTTATGTTATGTTATGTTATGTTATGTTATGTTATGTTATACATACATCGATATATTAACCCTTATGGGATGCACTAAGCACTGTGCGGAACTCACGCAGAAAAATGATGGTAAAATTTCGTGTCAGAAATTAACAGGTAAATGTGACACATTCTAGTATATTTCAATGTCAGAGATTCTTTACAAAACGCAAAAAAAAAAAAATATCAAGCCTCCAAACCAACGAGCAAAACCTATATGCCTAGCGGTGGCGATACAATTTACTCAGATACATATTGGTACACTTCTGTTCACCACACATTTTTCTCAAATGAAGGCCTATATACAATGAATAATAGGCACAAAGGTTGGTTAGAATATTGTTCCAAACTGTTGCCTTGTCCGCGTGCCGTATGTTTGATTGTTTATAGAATGTGAGGAGTATAAATGCAATCTGCCATGTCCGTTCACAAGTAAATTATATGCATATACCTAAACTGGCCTCAAAAGAAAAAATTTTCACAAGGTCATATCTTAAAATCCTGTACATACACTAAGCCAAAAAAGAAACTAATTATAATTTTTACAAGGTCATATCGTAAAATCCTGTCCATCAAAATTAACTAAAATTACACACAGGAAAACACATGCCAGTAACCAATCAGTTGGCCAACTGACACAACCGCAAAATGCACTGATATGGAACAACTTCCTGAACCACATTCACAGCCCTATTGGCACCCAGCAAAAGAAATCTGTGAGAATGGCATCTTGAATCACAGGTCACATCCAACAATTTTAACAACATTAAGTTAAAAACATTAAAGAGAATCAAAACAAACTTACCAGTATCATCATGTCACATGTCCAAACAAATAATGAAGTTCTTTAATAACGGGAAGCATGGGGCAATCTTCCCCAGGATATCATCAGGAACTTGGTTTGAAGCATGAGAAGCAGGTGCACAGCATGCGTGCAAGCGCATGGTGGACATACCCGTTACTAAATGATAATCCTGGTAAGTTTGTGATCTGTTTGTATCTGTACTGTTGGTAAGTTTGTGACCTGTGAATCAAGATGCCGTTCTCACAGATTTCGTTTGCTGGGTGCCAATAGGTCTGTGAATGTGGTCCAGGAAGCTGTTCAATATCAGTGCATTTTGCTATTGTGTCAGTTAGACAACTGTTTGGCTACTGATATGTGTTTAGAGTAGAGTATTGAGGCAATCCTGTGTGTAATTTTGGTTAATTTTGATGGACAGGATTTTAAGATATGACCTTGTGAAAAAGATTAAGTTTCTTTTTTGGCTTAGTGTATAGCCTAAATGAACAAAAATTGCACACAGGATTACTTCAATACTCTACTCTAAACACTGGACAGTAACCAAACAGTTGTCTAACTGACACAGCAGCAAAATCCACTGACATGGAATAGCTTCCTGGACCACATTCACAGCCCAATAATTGGCACCCAACACAAAAAAATCTATGAGTTAATGGAATAGGCTGGAACAAGACCTGTTTCTCGAAGAAAGCGTGTGAAAAGCAGAAACAGCCCCGTTCCACACTATTTCACTTACTCTTTAGAAATAATCACCTGTGTAAGGATCTTGTAAGCATTCTCACAGATTTCTTTTGCTGGGTTCCAATTATTCGCCTGTGAATGTGGTCCCGGAAACTGTACTGTTGGACAACTGCTTGGTTACTGACTTGTGTTTAGAGTAGAGTATTGAAGTAATCCTGTGTGTAATTTTTGTTCATTCTATGGACATGATTTTAAGATATGTCCTTGTGAAAAATTATAAAGCTTCTTTTTGAGGCCAGTTTAGGTATCAAAGGATGACATTTTTGGCATTTGTGCAGCCTACCTTGATTTAATCGATGGATCGTTATACAAACTGACATCATCTTGAATAATTTGAATGGAACTTTTCTTTTCAGCACTGAACAAATACAATCCTACTCTTGAGGACGAGATCAAAGCATTTAATGCGAGAAGGTCAGAAGCATTCCAAGGCGATGATTATTTTACCCTTGTTGAAGACTGACGATTGTGTAACAGTGTTTAATTGACAAGCACCTACATTTGGTAAAGAAGGACTCAAAGTGAACTCAATTTGCTCGAAAATATAGATTCGTCGCTTTAAGGGCTGGGGTATGAACGTTTGGACAGTATTTATTTTGGGACATTAGAGCACATCAGACATATCGAATTGCATTCTGAATACGAAGAATGTCATTCTGATATCAAATAATTTTGAATTTTCGAAATTCGCAATTTAATACACATTTTATGGCAAATCATTAAAAATTGATATTTTTGATATTTAACAGTACTTGAAGTAAACTTTATAAATCTGATGATTTATACTTAAAGTGTATGTAGGTGGGTTGAAAAGCCGACGATCAATTGAAAATTTCGACCTTTTGTATTGAAGATATGGATATTTTTTCCCAAAACACCAAAAAAATTAGGTCTTTTTGGGAAAAAATCCATATCTTCAATTTTAAAGGTCAAAATTTTCAATTGACCGTCGGCTTTTCCTCCCTGCTACATACACTTTAAGAATATATCATTAGATTTATATAATTTACTTCGAGGACTGTTATATATCAAAATTCGAAAAATATCAAATTTTTATAATTTGTCATAAAATTTGTATTATATTGTGATTTTCAAAAAATGAAAATTATTTGATATCAGAAAGACATTCTTCGTATTCAGAATACAATTCGATAGGTCTGAGGTGCTCTCATGTGCCACAAAAAATACTGTCGAAACGCAATAAACGCTCATTTTAGATCCCTTAATGAAAACAATCATAAAAAATATTGCAAACGCATTCCGAATTAGATTTTGAATATCAGAGGAGACTTGAGACAACTGTCAATTTAATGATACCAGCGGCAATCTGTCTTTTGAGATTTGTAAAATAAACGTAATTTGCAACTGCATCACCATCCTCTGAGGTTTTATTGAGAACAATTTTACCACCTCCCTTACTTATCAAAGATTGATTATTCGTTTCGTTTAATTCATTTTAATCAACTTCGTTGTCTCTCTGCCTCTGTTTTTTTTCATCTGCATATCAATTTGTAAGTGCTCTTTTGTAAAAGTCATGGTTCCTTGAATTTACAACCGTATGAAAAAACATTAAAAAATAGTAACATTTTGCACAAGATTTGCAATTTAAAGAGAATTGACCATTGCTCATTCTAGTGACTCTAGTATATGAACAATATAAGTGTGCTTTTTCATTTAATGACATAATATTTTAAAAATATTGTAAGAAACACTTGAGGTTCTGACTTTTAAAACCTACATTTTGGTCAATAAATGTGCTTGGACAGGTAGTTTTCAACAGATTTTCCACATTCGCCTTGCTATAACCTTGAACTGTGTTATCTGTTGACCTAGTGACTAAAAGTGTTTTAGGGGGAAGCGTTAGCTTTCGTTTGATATTTTAAAAAGTCGGATTGGATGAAGGGAACACTTGAGGTTTCGACAAAAACCAATCAAAGAGCCCCATTTTTTAGTTAGACGCTTCACATCTCCTACATTGCTATGCACTCAACCGTGTAGTGTAATCAAAGACTGGTGGATACATTCGCTGCTTGTTGTTCTCTGCTTGGAAGCTCTTGGGACGAAAATGTGTGCTCAGGTGTGTCGAGGTGGAAACTGTGCGCATGATGGTTTATAAGAGAATCGTTTTTGTATAGAAACATTTCCATCTGTTCCTACTTTATCACGCATCCTTGTTCACCCTCTTTTCTCTATCCCTCTTCGATCTGTCCCTTTGTCCCCAGTACTTCTTCAACTGAGCAATAATATGAAAATATAAAATGCATTTTTAAGTCAGTATAATTATAGTAAGCCTTATGGCTAAACGGCTATACATTTTAAATTTTTGCCATGATCTATGTTCGTAAAGTTTGATGGTCACCTGGGTTGTTAAATGATATCGCCAACATATGTATGGCACCCGTACACACTCTTTACTCATTTTGATATCCCCGTGTTTATTCTTCACTCAACATACTTAACTATAATTATATTAGCGCAACTAATGCAGACTGTTCTCGTATTACGCAGGACACCCAATGCAACCCAATGCAATAGCAGACCAACTAATATTACTTAAAAGGAAGTTGTTTTGAGCGAATACATAATTCCACGAATTACACAATTATCAAGCTATTTAAAGGTAATAACCCATCAAGATGAAGATGAACATGGTCGTCATGATTGTTGGTATTTATATTATGTTTTGCAACGCTACAAAATCCGTAACGGAGGACTGTGTCGCTCTCTGTAGTCAATGCGGTGAAGTCTCCGACACATTAACCCATATGGAATGCACTAAGTATTGCAAGAATGTGAAGAAACTCGAGCAGAAGGATAATGATAACATTTCGTGTCCGAAATTAACAGGTAAATGTTTTATAATTATATATATATATATAAACTGAGCTCAAAAAGAAACTTATAATTTTTCACAAGGTCATATCTTGAAATCCTGTCCATCAAATTGAACCAAAATTACACACAGATTTACTTCAATACTCTACTCTTAACACATGTCAGTAACCAAGCAGTTATCCAACTGACACAACAGCAAAATGCACTGACATGGGACAGCTTCCTGGACCACATTCACAGCCCAGCCCTGTTTCATGAAAAAAGTGTATGAAAAGCAGAAAGCAGCACCGTTTTATCATCTGTGCAAGGATCTTGTGTGCATTCTCACAGATTTGTTGTCCTGGGTGCCAAATGTTGGGCTGTGAAAGTGAAGGAAGTCCAGGAAGCTGTCCCATGACAGTGCATTTTGCTGTTGTGTCAGTTGGACAACTGCTTGGTTACTGACATGTGTTTTGAGTAGAGTATTAAGGTAATCCTGTGTGTAATTTTGGTTCATTTTGATTGACTGTATTTTAAGATATGACCTTGTGATTCACAAGTTGTAAAAAATTATAAGTTTCTTTTTGAGCTCAGTTTATATATACACATTTTATATAGTATATTTCAATGTCCGAGGTTCATTACCAAAGCAAAAAGAACAAATCAAAACAAGCAAGCAAAGAAAGAAGAAAAAATTATGCTGATTCAAAAGATGGCTGCCCGCATATTTTCTATGTTCTGTTCATTACACAATTTGTTAAAAATGTATACTCTTCACCACCCCCAAATTGACTAAACACCATTCTCAAAGTGACTGTGAGCCTCTGTGTAGAATTGTTGACGATGGGGGGGTGTAGGTAAGGTTTGTGTCACTCCTGGCCTCGGGGCTTTAAGGGGCCCGCAAAAGTAAAGGAATCATACCTTATTGGCCCATAAATATATGGCTGCAATATGATAGAGGTTTTTTTCCATCTTATGTCACAAATGACAGGAAATGTTTATTTTGTTTATGATGCAGTTTTGCAACCCCCCCCCCAACACACACACACCCCTACCCACACGTCAAATCAACACTATTGTGGTCAAATGAATTCTGAACATTATATTTGTAGACATAATTCTTCATTTTTTTGTTGTAAATGCTATTAAATTACTATTTTGGATTTGGTGTAAAGATCGATGCTCATTTATTGTGTTGTGCTATATTAAGCCGCCGTTGTTATAATTATTATGTTATGTTATGTTATGTTATGTTATGTTATGTTTGATTATGTTATGTTTGATTAACCATTACTTTCGATGATTTCTAATTGATGAAGATTTTTGTTACCCAAAAGTGTATTTTATAAATGTCATATTCATTCTGCATTGATCGAATTCAAATTTGTCTTTGCCATGTTGTCGTATAATTTTGTTGGTGTGTGGGAGGCTCATGGATGTGTTTACATCGGTGAGTCTCTTACACACTCTACACAGGTATCTCCATCCTTGGATGGAGATGGTTGTGTATAGTTTATTGTGTGCTTTCATAATATATATGTGTAGTTTTATAATATGTGGTTCAAAGTGCAATTTAAATTGTGCAGTAGTCTCTCACCTCAATAATGTTTGTTATCAATTTTGTGTGTGGTATTTATTTGATGAGAATTAATAATGTATTATTTACTTTGGTTATTTTATTACATTGGTATAATATTTATTGAAATTGCATTGATTATATATGTTCAAGGGGCATGGGAGGCCCATGGGTTTGCTCTTTATGCTACATCGGTGGGTCTCTCATGCTTCTTACACAGATAGCCTTGTTTTGCCATGTATTATTCAAGTTGCTGCTGTATATATATTTTTGTTAGTGTGTGGGAGGCTCATGGATGTTTACATCGATGAGTCTCTTACACACCAGGCTCTCCACAGGCATCTCCATCTTTGGATGGAGATGGTTGTGTATAGTTTTTTTTTGGTTTCAGTGTGCTTTTGCTATATGATATTAATAGTGTCATTTATTTGTCATGTAAAATTGTAGTTTCAAAATGTGTGGTATTTTATTTGATGAGAATAATGTATTATTTAGTGTGGTCATAATATTACATTGGTTATTTGTTTTTGTTTTTGCATTGATTATGTTCAAGGGGCATGGGAGGCCCACGGATTGGCTCTTATGCTACATCGGTGGGTCTCTCATGCTTCTTGCATAGACATCCCCGCCCATCCTCTGGATGGAGTAGGTTTTGTTTTTGCTTGAGTTTAGATTGGTTATGCCATGTATTTCTGCTGTTGAGTATAATTTTGTTTGTGTGTGGGAGGCTCATGGATGTGTTTACATCGATGAGTCTCTCACACACTCTACACTGGCATCTCCATCTTTGGATGGAGATGGTTGTGTACCTTTTTTTTTTTTTTTTTTTTTTGAGATTATTAGTGTCATTTTTATTATGTTAAACTGTATTTTTATCTTGTATATTGATGTATTGATGATGACGGTGTGAGGTGCACCGACAGTCCCCCTGGGGATTTTGTCGGTGGGCCTCTCACTGGTGTTATTCTTGCCATTCTAATGTTGTTTGCTTGCAGCTGATCTGCTGTTTTATGCATATTATTGTTTGTATAATTCTTAAGTTAAAATCATTTATTGTGAATTAAGTTTGGTAGTTTTTAAATCTGTAAAGTGCATTGAGGAATCTGAGATTCACAATGCGCTATATAAATGCTGTTTTATTATTATTATTATTAAGTGATATTTAACAAAAATTGGACAATTTTGAACTTCGATATCTAAATTGAGGAGTAAAATGTACTGTTTGTTTTTTTTTGGGTTTTTTTTGGAAATGATTTTCAGTATAATTATAGTAGATCATATGCCTAAACGGCTATAATTTTTAAGTTTTGCCATGATCTATGTAAGACCGTTGGCGTATTGCTTCCAAAAACCAATGCAACCCTCGGTCAACGCGCAAACAACCATGTTTTAGATATACGCTATAGATAGTAACCGTGTACTATTTTTGGATGTCTACGCTGTCTTTGCTCATTTTTGAACTATAATCGCTAAGATTGAAAAATGAGGCGAATATGCAGCGGTGCAGCGTAACTCGATGTGTGATTAGCTTTGCAAACATGATATGTGCAAAAGCATCACCACCCTTCGATTTTTTTTTATCCAACTCGGTAATTTATTGTAGATATAATTATAATGTCCTTTGTTCAATCTGCGACATGCGCATAGATGCTGATTGATACAAGGTCGCTATTTAACAGGTTGGTTTATATTAATATTAATTATGGAGTCAGCAGCGTAACATTTTATTTCATTTCACATACTGGAAGTTCCGGCATTATTCTCCTCCGATATTTAACAAACGACTCATTGTACTTGCTCTCCTCATTTTATATTAAGCTGTCGCTAAACGGTAGATGCTATTGACGGAACCCTCTCAACTGAGTGGGAATATTATATTTCTCCATTTTTCTCGGTTTAATTGAGAGACCAACTGATATTATTTATAAGGAAGTTGTTTTGAACGAATACATTATTCCACGAATTACACAATTATCAAGCCATTTAAAGGTAATAACTCATCAAGATGAAGATGAACATGGTCGTCATGGTTGTTGGTATTTGCATCATTGTTTGCAATGCTACAAAATCCGTAACGAAGGATTGTATTTCTCTCTGTAATCAATGCGTTGGGGTCTCCGATATATTAACCCATATGCGATGCACTAAGCATTGTAAGAAAGTGAAGAAACTCGAGCAGAAGGATGATGATAACATTTCGTGTCCGAAATTAACAGGTAAATCTTTGTATAATATATATAATAATATTTTTGATTTCATGTCTATTTTTGAGAGTGATATTGGAACACTTCTGTTTGTCGAACAATTTGCCCAAATAGATAGAATGAAACAAAAGCCCAGCCAGCCAAAAAGTTTTTAAAAAACATCAGTCTGTTTGAGAATGGTTCTTGGTGAATGCCGATTCCGAATCAATTATAATGTAGGCTAAGATTGAGGGGAAAACACCACTAAATGGTCAATAAAGTTACAATGTAACTTAAATTGACAATTTTTGGCCGTATTTCCTCAATTGAAAATGCTTTGGTCTTCTTGTTAAATTACTGGTTTGTGCTATAGTTGACATATTACAGACCTGTCGACCTACTATGGCCTGACGACCTATTGTGGGATAACATTGAGTTATCCTACAAAAACCTCATTTTTAGGCAAAATGGCAATGTACGGGAGTCAACATTTCAACTTACTCCGATTTGGACAAAAATGGCGGCAAATTGCTCATCTAACAAAGTACTGGATACATTCCAAATGTATCTGTTAACCTTGTAATTTGACCCCTGTATCACCCTTTAATAGCCTTATACGGCACCCCTCTCCAAATCGACCAATGCTGTACAGCTTTGTTGACGTGGGGGGGGGGGGGGTAAGGTTTGCGTTACCCTCGGTCCCGGGGCCTTAGATGCCGCAAAGATCGAAAAAGATACATGTACCTTAAAAGTTTTTGATATGTTTGTTTCTTTACAACACAAAATATGCAATTTTTGTTGATTTGGATATCAAGATTAAGTTGCTATGGTGGACGGAGAAAAATGGGCGCTTTTTCAAAAACATGCGATTTTTTCAGACATCTGAAAATGTATTCTTCTATGTCATCATTACCTTTAAAGATTGTCCATTGTCTGAGGTCGATCCCGTGTGCATGAGAGGTTCCCTTAAGTTACTATTCACAGTTATGTAGTAGATCATGAGACTTGATAAAAAAAATGAGGGTGGACTTTGTGTAACCCGATAATAATTCCGCTAAGGGGCGTTTTCAAAATGGCCGCAAAATTCCATTGAATTACGTGTTAAGGCTTAAAAATAAGCACTACTGAATGCAAACTGAGTCTGTGTTCAACTACAGGAAGGTACTATGACTCAATGATTATAATGGAAGCGTATATCTAGAGAGCGCTTTTCAAAATGGCTGCCAAATCCCAGTAAATTACTTGTTAAGGCTTAAAACGTACAAAATAATGCAAACTATTAATACAATATTATCGCTGTCAAGATGACGAAGACCATCATACTCCTTTGTTCAAAGGAAAGGTTAAAAATGCAGCACAAGGATGCGTACTGTGCACGAGATAAATTTGTATTCAAAATCTGCATGAAATATATTATTGCTTAAATGGGCTAATTATGCAAAGGTTTTATTATCGCAATTCTGGCAGTATATAAACTATTTTTATGCATTTTGACAACGTTTGGTTGTTAAAACCACCCGCTTATTTTGGGTTTTTAATTTGAAATTAAACTGTTTACCTTGACATGCTTTCTTGTTCATAGTATTAAAATAAATGCGGGTCTAACAATTTTTGATGCTTAAATTAGGGGCATGGAAACTGTGGCAATTGAATAAGAGGGCGTTTTCAAAATGGCTGTTACATCCCATTGAATTACATGTTAAGGCTTTAAATATGCACTACTGAATGCAAGTTTATTTTCAACTGTTTATTAATGACTCAAAATGGCTGTCAAATTCCAAATTACGTGTTAAGACTTTTAAAAAGTACAAATTAATGAAAACTGATTTTGTTTTCAATTATCATCCGATTTATTCCACCAAACTTGATAAATTTAATTAAAGATTCACATGTTATGCTGCTTTCAATATTGCATCAGGTGATGTGCTATGGGAAACCATTTACGTTTTGATCTATTTAGCTGAACGTGAGCCTTGAACACTCTGGCATTTGCAGAACTCCCAACACGGAAGGTCCCTTTTCGGCAAATCGACCTTATAATTTTATTAGAGTATTTTACACACTTACATTAAGGCTTATTAAGCGCACTTAGTTCCTTACAAACTGGTCTGAGAGCCACTGGCACTAGCAATTCCTCAACCTTTACAAACACATAGAGTAGAATTCAGTACTTAAGGACTTAAGGATTAGGAAACTATCTAATCGATGGTGTCGGACATGTTTTTTTAGATCGTCCGCAAAAAAACCCTCCAATTTTACAGTGTAGCTGCTAAATTTGATATCATCATCACATCTAGATATCAAAGCTTCTCACCAGACAACATCATGTGTGCAAATAAAGCTGTAGAAACAAAGCTAGTGAAGAAAGAGACATCTTCAAAATCATCTCTGCCTGACCAAGATGGCGCCCATGGTACCGATCCCGGTACGGCAGTGGCCACTCCACAATCTAAGCTAGCCAACCAACTAAAGTCGTTATTAACATCAGACCCTGAACTACTTCAAAGTCTTGCGGACACGATTCCAGCCTGCATTATTGATTCACCGCCACTACCAAAAACGGTCTCTGAAAAGTTGAAAGAGGCCTTGAAAGGCGAAATGGCTGAAGAAGTTAAGCAAGATATGTATGCATCAGTATCTTTTGACATCAAGAGGCAAAATGATACTATAGACGACCTGCAAATGCAAGTTAACCACGCATTAATTTGTAATTGTTTTAGGCGTAACATGTAATTTAATGGGATATTTGGCGGCCATTTTGAAAAGCGCCCATTATATATACGCCCTCTCTCTCTATATATATATATATATCTTCTTATATCTAAGGCATTAATAAATAGTTGAAAACAGACTCAGTTTGCATTCAGAAGTGTTTATTTTTAATCCTTAACACGTAATTCAATGGGATTTGGTAGCCATTTTGTAAACGCCCTCTAGCGGAGTTATTTCCGGGTTGCACAAAGTCTACCCTCACTTTTTTATCAAGTCGTGGTCTACTACATAAGTATGAAGGGTAACCTAGGGGACTCTCTGGCACACACGATCGGCCTCAGACAACGGACTAAGATACAATATAATACAAAACAACTACAATTTCCCACTTTGAGTGAGCCTACGTGCCCCTTAATACGGGCCAACTAATGTCTTGCCCAACCCTCAAAATAACACAATATATAAAATATTTGTAAATTTCTATCAGGCACATTACTGCATGGGAGCAAGAATCAGGGGAGGAATCAAGAAGCCGTGCCGTGTCTCCTAAGCGTAAATCTCGGGTCTGGCCATGCAGTCAATATTCAGATTTGTTTTTATATATTCAGCCTAAAATTGGCACATTTATCGCCCTTCGCCCCTCTAAAGTTTCATACTTCTACTGCCACCACTCCACCTCCATGGGAAATAGAAGACATGCCCCACATTTAGAGTCTTGCACGTCATCCCGCTGATCAAAGGAGCCCGTGTGTTAATTCTACCAACGATGGCGGAACGGGGTGGGGGAACGTGGAGCCATTGCCTCCTCCACTTTTCGACCGAGAATCTGACCCTTACACTTTAATTAAACACAGAATATGCTGTGTGTTACATCTCCTGGTAAAATAAAAATAAATACTCAAATTCTCTATTCTAGCGGAAAGAAAGTTTTAAAACGATGCACCAAATGACTGCAATTGGATCTTTATTTTGCAATATTGTCCAATTCCCCTATGTATGGATCGACCAGCAAGGGCTATTTTAACGTGCCTCCTGGCACGTTCGTACGGTGAGAATAAAAAAACATTGCTTAAAATATTTCTATACTAGTTTCAGCCCGAAAAATGACTAAGAAATTAAAGAAGTTCCTCCACAAAAAAAGACTGATCTAGTCGGGAAATCCTATATCATATATTGTATAGTTTGTGGTGATCAGTCAAACATTCAATTAGTAGGGTAAATCAAGCACATATTGCCTCACAACGCTTCTGGTAACGCCCTTTCCTTTCGGTCACTCGTGGGGGAAAGCCTGTGGACGAGAAAATCCACAACAAGCGTGAGGGAAGCTCCATCTACCGGACAGAAATTGTCCAGAAGTGTCCTGTGCATCTTCTTTTGTAGACCGTTAAACACCTTAATTTGGGACAAAAATAGTGTAATATTTGAAATTACCACAGCATATCACCTTTGCTTATGCTAAAATGGTGTAAAATGGAAAGGTTTTGCTCACTTCGTGCATAATTGTCCCAGTAAAACAGGCCAAAAATTATGCCCATCAGAAACAATTTCATCGTCGCTCACCGCCGCTCATATGCCACCGGGGACACCAATAAAAAAAAGCAAGTGCGCAGCCTGTATGACATGCAGACCTGGTAACGGAAGCAGCTTGATAATCCCTCTGGCTCAATATTGGGATTTTTTATAATCAAAATTTACAATACTTATGAAACCTTTAAAGACCATGTGATGCGATCAAGCAAAATCAGTCAGAATATTGATTTTGAGATATAGCCAAACAAAGGAAGTATTTCCCTTTGTATCCTCTTGTTTTGGGAACTCTTTAAAGGGCATAATCTATTGCAAAAACGAGTTTAACTCCATTTGAAGAGAATAATTATTACATTACAAGATGACACATTATGCAGTTACTGTCCGTTTTTCCTATTCAGTGCACACACAGCGCTCCAATTGATGATTGACCTCTAGCTCACTCACTGTACTGTAGGAATAGGAAATAGACTAGTTAGTGAGCTTGGAGTAAAACCCTTCGCCCAATATTAGCCATAGAGGCTCACATGTGAAATATAATATTCATCCTTAACATACTACAATTTGAAGTAAAAAACGTCACGGGAAAGCTATTGTCGAGCTGTTTTTCCGAAGAGAGTCTTCCAAAATTTCGTAACAGTCGGACGTGTAATTTTAATGGTAAATTGTGCGCAACAGCTGACTCGCGCAAGCTCCAACTTCAAAGGGGCACCATCGTGTGATCGGTTTGATCAATGTTTGCCATAGAAGCTGTAAACAAACTTCAATTCTTTTCCTCTATGGTCATCTAAATATGAATAAAATGCGAATTTGGGAAGATTGTTGTCGAGCCCTCCCACATATGGAGTTCTGACTGCCCCACAGTGTCACCACCCTATATTATAAATATTTTTTTCATACAGCTCCATACTCCGTTGCAGGGGCTATTTTAGGCGGAAAAAGTCACTGCACGTTGGCAAGACAGTGCAGTTACATTTGTCGCAGTGGGCATTAGAGAGGGGTGGTAGCCCCCCCGAGTTCTGAGATTTTTTTTAAACCACGCGTTCAAAGCACTCATTTTGATGACACATTTGTGACCTCACGTAGACTTCTTTTAAACATGGGAGATATGCTGACCAAGCAGATGAGGCAAGGGAAAATTTTCAAATGGTCTCGCTAATTGACTACTATAATTACTTCACCGGAACAAAATTTGCAATCTTAATGCTAAAATGGCCCAAAAGAGGACAATCATGGTCTTAAAAGAGGATTCCCTGAGCATTTTTAAACATTCAAATATTTCAGAAATGTAAATTTTTATGACCATATTCGGAATCAGCATAAAGCAAAAGCTTTTCCATATTTAAAGTGAATTTTTACCATAAATGAGTATATAAGAAGAAATCCAGATCCACTGAACTGTGTTTTTTGTCAATTTGTTCCCGATATTGAGCCAGAGGGGCTATCAAGTTCCCTAATTATCAGGCCTACATGCCATTACATAGGTTGCGCGCGTGCTTGCTTTTTGACTGTCGTCCAGGGGCGTATGATTATACCGGGCCACCATGTTATTTCCAAATCACTGGACCCACTGACCTGCTAAATCTGTACCGAGACACCATGAGCGCGGAGCGCACAAAAAATTTCGATTTTAACGCTAATGGGTTAAAATTAAAACAATTCATGCCTCAAACCGGAACATACAATTTAATTTCGTTCTATTCATTTTTTTAAATAAAGTCGCTGCTCATTTATATTTAATATAATAACTATTCGTTCATCACTTTGAACCGACGACAATATCATCAAAATGAATAGTTTCCGTTTTATTTTAACAAGTAACTATTCAAATTGACAAGATCTCCAACTCGTTATTTGACAAGATTACCCATTTCATTTTGACAATATTTTGTCATGTCCCTCTCTGAGAAGATAAACTACTCAAACTTGATAAGTTGACAAGAATCTTTTTATTCTGTAATAATTCTTTGGCGGTCAAGTTAGCTCAATCGATAAGGCGTTCGACTATGGTGCGAGAGGTTGCGGGTTCGAACCCTGACGCGAGGGTGCCTAGTACGCTCTCTTAGAAAAATTGAGTTAGCTTGAAATTCCTCTGGACAAGGAACTTACTGCTAATTGTCTCGTTATAGCCCTGATCCTGGTTGCGAAGGTTATTTGTGGAATGTATTGGGTGTGCGCTCTTGTAGCTGCAAAGCCCCTGAATTGATGTTAAGGGACGCACCATTAGATTCTCAGTAGGGGGGGTAGGAAGTTGGGATCGGAAAAGAAATTTTTTTCGCCGAAGGCGGCGAAATCTTTTGTTTTTCGCCACCGAAGGCGAAAAGTTGTTTTTTTAATTTCATGCATTTATACACAGTCAGGTGGGGGAGGTTTTTTTGGTGTTTTTTTTAGTGTTGGTGGGGAAAGTTTTTTTTTTTTGCTCATGTAGTGGGTGAAGTTTTTTTTTTCAAAACTTCCTACCACCCTGAGAATCTACTGGTGCGTCCCTAAATGGTTTATGTAATGATGTGGGGCGTAGTGGTCAGCGACAACATGTAAAATGTGCTGAGGCCTGTGGATCAACGTCTGGGCGTTGTGCCTTTGCGTATAGCGCACTATGAATCACTGTTTGTTTTTTTAATAATAAAGGAGATAATCCGTGTACCCAAGCGAGACTGACTACAATTTGGGGAAGGCGATAATATTTTGTGCCGGTCTTATTATAGTATGAAAACCTTCCTCGACTCAGTACTTTAGATATTGTTTTTTACTGAATCTCTAAATGTAATTATGAGAAATATATAAAAGTATACAATTTTAGAAAGGAACTGATGCTAGGAATCCAACTAGCATAACAGAATGAGCAGTTTATAAGAAAATCTCAAAATTTGATTTTACTTGACTGACTCGAGGAGGTATACGGACAAATATGACATTTTCGCGCGAAGGAAGCGCGCGAAAAATGTTCAATTGCAGACCAGTGCAATTGTGCAATAAAACCTGACGTTTTATGGCCGCTGTAGCGTTGGTATCGAGAGATGTATAAAACCAGTGGGGAATGTCTTTTTTTTTAAGTGTACATGATGTAATATTTTTGTCTTATTTTTTATTGTCATTGTCAATTTGTTATTGTCATACGATGGAGTATATAATTATGTTTATAAAAGGTTACAGCTCGCTAAAGGTACACATGCACACAGGTGTATACAATGTCATAAAATCTCTGCTCAATAAAGTACACAGCTGGTTTACTGATATCAAGTTAACCAAACGGTATTATGCTTAAAAATTTACAGCTCGATAAAAGTAAACATGCACACAGGTATAAACAATGTCATTAAATTACAGTCTCTGTAAAATGTTTATCAGAAATGTTTTTAATACCTAGCTGCAGCTCGATAAAGTACACAGCTGGTTTACTGATATCAAGTTAACCAAACGGTATTATGCTTTAAAATGTTAATTATAATACAAAAACACACACAAACTCTGCATAGTTGCCCGGGGCAAGAAATAAAATTGGCGCTCCTACCCCCCCACCACCACCCGAGAATATCGTAGACCCCCATTGTAGAAATAATTGCGCGCGGAGCTCACGAAATTTTGGACAAATAAGGCCTCATACTGCAGTTACTGTCCGTTTTCCTATACACAATACACAGTGCTCTCACCATTGACGCGTGACCTCTACAAATGATGTATGTTGGAAGAATGGACACTTGCCTAGTTAACATCACTGTGTGAAAAATAACCAGCCAATATTTAATTTATTCTCCAAACTTCTAGCAAATATGTTTCTCTAACATGACCTCAAATTACAGCTAGGTTAGATGTTCAGAAATGGTCGCACTTTTGTAAAATATGAGTGAGGGCAAAGCATAGCTAGCTCATAGCTAGCCAACTCCCCGTGTTAATTGAATGGAGATTTGACCGAAAATATTGAGCTATATTGGTAACTGACCGCTCCGTTCTGAAGGATGCCACACAAAAAAACCGGTACAAGCTACATTTAAACTATTCTAAATAGGTTCTAGAAAATATAGTTTTGTAACATGTCCTAAATTTTTAGCTAATTTAGATGTTTGGAGAGGGTCGCACTTTTGTGTTTTAGGAAGGATATGTAAACGACAGATAACACCAAAAATATGAAGAAATTATTTCCAAACCGTGTTAAGTCAACAATCATTATGTTGCTCATTTTGAAGAATGCTGGTTAACAAAAAGAAAAGCAGGTCATTGTCTCATTTCGTGAACAAAGGTACACATACCATTGTTTCCTTTCGTTTCCTTTATAATCGGTTACCCAACTGAAGCTATAATACCGGCTTTATTGCGATGTCGCACATGTAAAACAGACACTTGTGCACAACCAGAGAAGATATGATTTAATCAGTTGAGCTGCTTCAATGAGTGTTATCTTGGTTTAATAGCTTCTATTGGGGTTTAAGTCCTGCAAAGGTCGAGATGAATTCTACTGTAGACATGACTGCATCATGTACCACTAATTAATTTTGGTTAGTAATAGTTGAATATCGGTCTTAAGGTTGGTCTGAACCCTGGAATTATGGAAACTTTCGGGCCTCATAACTGCTAAATTGTTGGTCTAAAGTATATAAAAGTATACATATTTAGCATGTTTAGAATATGGAGTTCTGACTGCCCCACAGTGTCAACACCCTATATTATAAATATTTTTTCATACAGCTCCATACTTCGTTGGTGAAATCAATATTCTATTATTGACATAGATAAAGAAAGTTTACATATGCATTGTGATATACACGTGTGATCGAATTTTCTATACAAGCCGCACCTGGATCTTAGGTGAATAGCCTATGTGTTCCTTTATATAATTGTAATTCTCAAAATTAAATATATCACAATTTTAACTTACGATTTAAAAATTGTTACGCCAAAAATGCAATAAAATGTATCCAGAGCAAAACCAATGGCCGCTAATTAGTGTATTTAATTTCAAGTTAGTGTATTAAAAACAAAACCTGTGTTTTACCTGAAAACAACTCGAATTTCCTTGTAATAGCAACACCATATGGGATACTAGAGCATGCGCAAATCGTAATAATGTGTAGAATAGAACTTGGTGGTATCTCATATGATAGTCGTACTATGCTTAGCCTGAGTCGCCCGGCCTATCTCGAACAAAATCGCCATGCGTAGCTATTGAAAAACGTGAGGATTCGCCATACTATCACGGTAATTTTTGACACGAAGATATAGGGATGATGACGCTGTGTGCCCCATAGGGTGCTAAAAATGAAAAACTTATTTCCAAACCGCCTAAAGTCTAAAACCACATGTTTCTCATTTACTTGTGTGATACAATCACAATTACTTCAAAATGACAAGTTTGACATGAGTTGTACCATCAACAAGGCTGGTGAACAATAAGCAGACTATTGTTCTCATTTGGGAAACAAAGGCTACACACAGTATTGTTACTCTGTGTTTGCTTTGTAATGGTGCATCCAGCTGAAATTATAATACCTATTTCATCACAGCCTATTGCAATATCGCACAGGTAAATCAGAAACATGTGTTTGTGGATTTAACCAAGGATATGAGACACATCCCTGATTTAATATAGTTGAGCTGTTTTCAATGAGTTTTAATGGGGTTTAAGTCCCGCAAAGGTCGTGGTGAATTCTGCTGTAAACATAACTGCATAATGTCAACTAGAAACTCACATTTAAATTTATTATGAGGCTTCGTGCCGGATTGTATTATTATGACGCCATAACCAAAACCGTTATGAGTCGGCGCAAGAACTGCCCCTCCCTTGTTGTGTCAGTTGTGAATACGTTATTCTTTCTTTAGTACGTAAGCCTATTATTATATAAAAGGAAGTTGTTTTATACGAGTATATCATTGCACGGATTACACATTTATCAAACCATCTAAAAGTAATATCTTAGTCAAGATGAAAAAGAGCCTGGTCGTCATGGTAGGTATTTTCGTCACGGTTTGCAACTCTGCGAATTCGAAGACGGAAGACTGTATTGCTCTCTGTAATGAATGCGTTGGGGTCTCTGATACAATAACCCACACAATAACCCATATGGGATGCACCAAGCATTGTGAGGAACTCATGGAGAAGGATCATGGCCAAATTAAGTGTTCAAAAATAACAGGTAAATTGTTTATATTTTTGTAACACATTCTAGCTTATATTTCCAATAATTATCTTACCAAAGGCAAGCGAAACAAACAAACCTTTGCTGATTCAGCTTATGGTTGCCAGACTCGTTCGACTCCTTCAGACAGTGATATTAAAACACGTTTTTCATAGATTTTGATGGTCTATACTCTTAGATAATAGTGTTTGAACTATGATATTTGTTACAGATTCTTCGGTATGGCAGTATAGAAAATAATTAGAGTATAACATTGACTATTCTGAAACCCGTTGAATAGCATGATAGCTCAATTTGTTTTATTAATAGCACATGTATATGTTTTATTGCTATGAAAATTAATAATATTTTTTCCTGCCACAAAAGATTTAAAACGACAGTGAGTTCATTTTGCTTGCAAGAAGTAGATGTAAACGCTAAATATTTTAAGGACCACGCAAGAACTGCCACATTATAAACAAATGATCATATTGTTTATATTATTAAAGGTATTATACTGTAATTCGCAAATAAAAGGAAAATGGGCGAATTCAAGAACTTTGTTCTTGAATAAACATTCATTTTTGACCATTATTAGCAATATACACCCAATTGAGACTCAATGCCATTGTATTTATTGAATATATGTACAAGTGGTGAGGGCGTGATAGAGTTACGCAATCTAATGTTCAGATATCGGTAGGCCTATATTTTTTTAGAGAAAAGATTGGTATAGCTATACATTTTAGGTAAAAAGAAACTGTGTTTTGCTATGCACAAAATGCGTATAGAGGTTGTAATAAATACGGGTGGTTGTGAAGAAATTCCAACCAAAAGGCCATTAATTCCGTATAGGAAAAAAGACATAGGGACGAATTTCATAGTTCTAGTCCAATAAAACAGCACTTACTGTGGACGTTTCGAAATATGTCAGATTTCTTTATCAACACTGGTGTTGTTGTGAAATAAAGGCTTTAACTTAAATCAAGGTTGATTTTTTTGCGTTCTTTCAATTCCTATTTTTCGGTTCAAACTAACTTTCTAATATATACTTAAGTCCTTCATACCTCACCCAACTCCAACTCCATTTTTTCAATTCCCTGCAATGTGTCCAATTTGCACGCATTCCTTTCGACATTTGAAAAACCCGCCCATAAATTTGTATGTATCTTTTATAGAGAATGAACATTTTTCATGTAAGGGTAAATATAAAATTAACAACAAATAAAATTAATGTTTCCTCTACTTATACAAGACAAGGGACAATAAAACATTGGGTGCTCCATTCTACTTCAGTGCTAATGAGGTTAAAAAAATGGCAGTTGTTCCAAATCTACCTTACAAAGAGTATGTTGACATTCAAAATTTATATGTCTCGTGGACAAGCATTAAAATTGGGTATCGTTTTAAAATATGTCATAACAACAGAATGGTAAGTGCGAATTACTTTTTTTTACACAAGGCCACTAATGAATATATCATGTGTTTTAAATCCTAAAAGTTCAATCTGGTTATAAAATAAAGATGGATTCTTTGCACTATTGCACTTTTTTGACTCACCCTGTATAATGCTTGTAGAAAATAAACACCCTGTTTATGGACTGAACAACTTAGTGTTTTAAGTTGAGCACTATAGACATTTAGTTCACGAAGAGTGTGTTTAATCTTTTGAAATAAGATTTGCATGCAACTTATGTATGCAATTTGCCGACAACTTAAGCACCTTTGCATCACTTAAGTTGCAGAAATCTTATCACATTTTGAGAACTTTACGCTACTGTGCGACAGGTTAAGAGATGGTGGGACACGTGTGCATTTCTTTTAACATTTAATAAAGAGGTTCTGTGTACTTTTATGGAGTTATCAAAAATGATAATTCAATTAAATGGTTAAAGTAAATCAAAAGGAATTATTTTTATTATTATTACATTTTACAGATATTAATTTCGTGCACCTGTGTGTGCATTTTATGCATTTTTGCAGAGTTTGTATTCGTTTTTGCATATCAATACCATTAATACCATAAACTTACTGACATTAATGATCCTAGTGTGTACTTTCATGGAGCTATAGGTAATTGAAAATAATGACAAGTCAATTAAATGAATTAGTGAATTACATTAGTGAACCAGACATGTATCAATTTTCAACTTTAAGTGCACATCATTAGATTGATAAAATTTACTTCGAGGACTGTTAAATGTCAAAAATATAATTTTTTAATAATTTGTCATACAATTTGTATTATATCGCAAAGTACAAAAATTCAAAATTATTTGATATCAGTTAAGGCTATTCCTCGTATTCAGAATGCAATCTGAGTGATGTGCTGTCAGCTCTCAGCCTTAACGTAAAAAATGAGTCATTAAAAGTTTACAGAACTCGAGGGGAGACAACCCCTCTGCCAGCAGCCCCTTCCCCTCAAGCTTGTATCCGCTAGATGATCGTTTAGATTTTACGTTTGCTAACGTGCAGTGACTTTTTTCTTCTCAAATACCCATGATCAAGCAATTCTCCTTTTCGCTTATGCTTTACACATCCAACACTATAATGTAAAGCAGTGATTTATCAGGTGGTGGTCGCATTGCATTATCTAAATTCAGTAAATTTTCATCGTCAACCGTGTAATTGAATGGAATTATTTTTGAAATTTTAAAACGCTTGAAATATCACAAACAAATAGGCCTATGTTAATAAATAATATAAATACAAGCTAAAACCGTTGGAGTTCGATAATGAACCCCACAAAACTAACCGAGTATATGGAAAATGCCATACGGCCGGGCGGTTTCACAAGTTGCCGGCTCTATCATGCCACTCGCCGCCTGTGATACAATAATAGTGAAAACTTGTCTACGAATGGCTTCAATTTACGCCTTCATTTTCAAATGTAAAATAGTACACCATAATAGTGTCAAAATAGTCCACAAAATGGTTTTAATAAAATCGGGCTTTTATTTTGCGAAAGTATTTTTTGATTTTACCCCCGGGCCCGTAATGGCTCTCGGCGTCACTAATTGGTAGACCCCCTCTAAATCTATTGTTAGTGCCGTATATAAATTACTTTCTATCGTAAATTTAAAAAAAAGGCAGTGCATTCCTTCTGTATACATTTGTTTGAAAGAGATTTTTCGCTATTACGTATTTTTTTAAACAAATTCAAGAATTTCAATCTTGACCATTCCTTTCGGACCAAAATGTGCAACATATATATAAGCTAGCAACAGTAATAAAAAGAATAGGTCCAGAAAAATCATATGGTTCAACCCCCCATACAGTAAGAGTGTAAAAACCAACGTCGGGCGTCACTTCCTCAATCTCATCGACAGGTGTTTTCCACGGGGGCACTAACTTGCAAAGATTTTTAACAGAAGCACGCTCAAGCTCAGCTTCAGTTGTATGAAGAACATGAAGCAAATAATAAAATCTCACAATGCTGGTGTTATGAAGAAATCTAAACCAGAGCCTCAGGCAAAAACTTGCAATTGTAGACGTAGTAGATAAAGGATAAATGACCATTACGTGGAGATAATCGTGTGTCGATGATGTTGAGGTATAAGGCGACAGTAAATCGCTCAGGAGAGGCGAGACCCCGAAGGGGTCGAGCCTTCAAGCGATACAATAACCATACCAAATCTCTAAGAAATGGTAATACGTTTTGAACTGTTTATCTTACATAATACATGAGCCAAAATAAACGAATTTGTCAATTATGGTTTATTCATTTTCAAAATGACAAACTGGAAAAGCTGATATGATTATCTTGTGTAAGTTTAGGGTTTTCCAAAATAAAAACACAGGAGACAGTGTAATATTCTTCCCGTGTGTCCTGCGTTTGAGTCTACAGTCTTATCTAGTGTCAATTGAAAGTGATTTAATCAAATCAATACAGCATTGATTTTAACCGGAGATTCTATTCAATTCACTTGTGGTCATGTCCCACTCGATTATACATATTCGTAATATTAATAATGAATATGTAAATAGTTCAAAGGTCAAAGTGGGTGTGTTTTACCTAGACATGGCGGTAACTCATTTAACACCATAGAATTTATATTTATCTTTAATATACTTATAGAACAAATGTCCTGAACCAAATCAACGCATATTCCTGGGTACCTTCCTCGACCTTTTTTGGTTGGGGTTAGGCCGCAGATTGTTGTAGTTTTTCTACATCTAGTCTTGTGGCCTGTAATGTGCTGCATTTTCGGTGCAAAATATCCTTGGTTGAACTTAATTTGTAAGACCTCATGGCTCTTGTTTTGTTACCTACTTTGTCGCAATCTGCGTTAGTTGGGGGGAGGGGGACAAAGGTAGATTGACATCCTCGTCCTAATTATACAGGCTATAAGACATAATACAAACTAATTTGCATTATTCAATATAGGTGTTCTTGGTGTCATTCAATACACACAAGTATTGTTTACCATCTTCATTTAAATCTAATATGCATAAACTTGCATAATAATTTATGCTGATCGTGTAAAATATATTAAACTTTGATGCATTTTAAGTTTGTTGAAATGTCCAAAAAGTCAAATAATGTGGCCAGTGTTTCTAAATATGAACATGTACTTCTCTTGTTCAAAATTTATTGACCTGACCAAGATTATCTTGACCTGACCAAGATTATCTTGACCTGTCCACATTATCTTGACCTGTCCACATTATCTTGACCTGTCCACATTATCTTGACCTGTCCACATTACTTGATATAATCGACAGTTGACCAGACTTTGAACAAAAGAAATACAATAGATAATGGAACAAAAGAAGAGGGCTAGACGTATATAGAAGGATAAATGCCCATTACGTGGAAAGTGCGTGGTCGATGATGTTGTGTATAAGGCGACAGTAAATTCAGGAGAATTGTCTGTATCATACGTAGGCCTAGCAAGCGGCCCTTTCAAGACAAGATACAATAACCATACCAAATCTCTAAGAAATGAGAAATACGAGAAAGAGACTGAGTTATCCAAATACATATGGGTCTAAAAAGAAAAAACAAAACTTATTCAATATACTGGGAAATTCTGAAACAATCCAACACCATGAAAAGGGAATCAGGGCAATGCAATTTATGTGTAGAAGAAAAACTAGAAATAATCAATCTTAAGGAGGGTATAATCAATAAGCGCAACGAACTGATTTCAACATGCCGTCATGGCAACAAGAGAAAGAAAGCACCAAGCCGTGCAAAGAAGAAAATAATCAATGTGTAGGGTTGAACACATCAGTTACCTGATGATCGTTGCTTAACTAGAGCGGCGTGAAACTCAGAGTAGTAACTAAATGTAAAAATACGTGTATTTATATTATATTATTCGCTCTGCTTCGGCATTGAGCACTCTTCACTTTTGATAGTGGACATATTATATTAATATATATATATATATATAGTGTGAGAGATTTGGTCTTGGCTTTTATACGACTTGGGTCATCCATTCGTGAAATATATAGGCGTAAGAGATTTGAATAGACGACAACGTAGCTGTGTAACATTAACTTTTATTCCAAGCTTTCGCCCTCAGGGCTTCATCAAGGTATAGGCAAACTGTTAAATAAATAAACAGAGAGATGATACATAAATGCCAGGCAATAAATCCCTACATTACAAGAGAATATTATACAATCAAAGACCTGAGCAGACCAGAAACAATGTTCATGTACAAAGATTATACAGAAAAAGGATTATTATAAACGGATGATAGCAAAAAATAGCAAGATTATGATGTTAAGGTGTATAGAGCCAACAATAAAAAACATAATGAGTATGGGAATATTATAAAAACCTAAGTAAAACCTTAACTTACCGAGAGAGGAGATGCAACGTTTGTGTGCTGGTTACGGAAAGACAATGAACAATATGGAACAAGAACAACGACAAAAACAGCGCGAAAAAGAAATGAGGGCGTAAACGGCCGAAACCAAAGGTGAGGGCGGAATTACGTAAAAGGTCCGATGCTGAAAAAAGTTGGGCACTGGAGTACCGACGCGTTATGAAGAACAACATTAATAGGCCTATATTTAAGATTCGGCGTTGATACCGTAGGGTTTTAAGGTGTGTAGTTTAGCTATCCAGTATGACTCGCGTTTGCGGATTATGTTTTCACGGTGGTTGTGGATAGACTCGATGCCCATGATGGTAACATTGGAGACTGAATGACCGGGTGAGTTAAAATGATGCACATAGGGGAGTTTCTTTTTGTTAAGTCTAATATCAGATTTGGTACCGGTAAAGCGGGTGTACAACTTGTTGGTGGTTTTGCCGACATATTGAAGTTTACAGTTGTTACAAGTAATGAGATAGATGACCCATTCAGACTTACAGTGAATCTTTGTGGTTATGGGGAAAGATTCACCGGTCACAGAACTTGTGAATTTGGTGGCTTTTGTCATGAATGGGCATACTGAGCATCTCTTGGCGGCGCATTTTGTACTGCCGGCGGTTACTTTGTCGTGGGTGGGGCGTAATTTGGATGAAACAGTAAGGTCCCGTAAGTTCCGTGGGCGGCGGAACGCCAAGATGGGGTGAGTTGGAAAGATCTGTTTTAATCTGTCATCGGCGTCTAATATGTGGAGGTGGCGGGATATTATGGAGCGAATGTTGTTGAAAGCAGGATTGTAAGTGGTGACTAGTGGAACGCGGTCCATTTTCTTTTTGGGTTTATACGTGAGAAGTGATTTGCGATCCTGTTGTTTGGCCTTCCCGATTTGTTTGTCGATTGTATTGGGGTCATAAGCGCGTTTAAGTAGGTTGGATTTAAGGTTGTTCAGGTGACGATCTTCTTCTTCAGGATCTGAGCAGATACGACGGACTCATGAATATTGTTCATTGTCTTTCCGTAACCAGCACACAAACGTTGCATCTCCTCTCTCGGTAAGTTAAGGTTTTACTTAGGTTTTTATAATATTCCCATACTCATTATGTTTTTTATTGTTGGCTCTATACACCTTAGCATCATAATCTTGCTATTTTTTGCTATCATCCGTTTATAATAATCCTTTTTCTGTATAATCTTTGTACATGAACATTGTTTCTGGTCTGCTCAGGTTTTTGATTGTATAATATTCTCTTGTAATGTAGGGATTTATTGCCTGGCATTTATGTATCATCTCTCTGTTTATTTATTTAACAGTTTGCCTATACCTTGATGAAGCCCTGAGGGCGAAAGCTTGGAATAAAAGTTAATGTTACACAGCTACGTTGTCGTCTATTCAAATCTCTTACGCCTATATATATATATATATATATATATATATATATATATATATATATATATATATATATATATATCCAGGGCCGTAGGCATCTTTCTTGGTAGGGGTTAAAAATTTCAGGGGCAAAGACGGTATAGTTTTTTTGTAGAGAGACTGTCAACATGGTAAATGTCTTCGAGCTTCCAGATAGAGAATTATAGACTATATTAGGTGAACTTTGCTGAGAAGCAGGCTCCTTGCCACTTAATTTTGTCAGAGGGAACTGTTCTCTTTTATCCCCGCTGGCTACGCTACTGACATGCATCTACCCTGTTTTTGCCTGAGTGCCATTGAATTAAACAAAAACGTCATTTTTGGCATTTCTTTCTTTTCAGCACCGAACAAAGGCAGTCCTTCTCTCGAAGATGAGATCAATGCAAATCATGCAAGAATGTCTAAATTGGTCGAAAGCCGTGATTTTTCTACCATTGCTAAAGAGTTCTACACTGACGATTGTTTGTGTGAGGTTAATGGACACGAGCCTGGATTTGGTCAAAGAGGTAAGCATTTGAATTACTTGACACCTCAATTTTGAAATACAAGATCGCATTGCACACATTGTAATGTTAATCCCTACACTTTGAGAGGGGTTTGTTGCGCTCACCACCTTGATGAAGGAGCCCGGTATAGCATTCATATCTACATACTAACAAAGTATGATGTTTTGCATAACTTTTATTTTGCATAAAGAAACACCGCGCGATGTGTGTTGTAAGGGTGCATACCACCAAATTAATGTCCCTCATCATTTATTAGACATTAGGATAATCATCCCTGAAAACAGAAACATACAGTCATGCAGCGTACACTTAAGTGTGAAATATGTGTTTGAACCTGAGGTATACTACTCTCAGGTTTGACCAAGAAACACTAATTTATGCAGGATACACCCCATGCAGCCTACGCCTATACGGTAGGTCTGACCAAACACGGAGAAGCTGAAGGTCACTCTGTCTCTGCCCACTCTGTTATTTATCTTCTACCTGACCAGCATGCAAATCCCTCAGAATTATACAACCGCAGGTCAAGGCCGTGTAGGCCCTGTGTGTTCTTCGGTATCGGCCGCTTTAGGGGCAGAATGGATCCATACGGTTACTGTTCTAATATTCTCTACTTTCAAAGAATAATTTATATTATATGTAGCCTAATACTTTACGATTGTGGAGACAGATACAGATATTGCTAATTCATTTGTTACATACACAGTCCGCTATATTTTGCCTTTTACAATATAAGTTACCAATCATTGTGACATGCGCCCTTATTCACAAACACGAACTGCACGGGGTTTCCCAGCAAAACTTGTATTTTTTCATAGTGACCGTAAAGTATGATATTTTGCATATGCAAAACTACATACTTTGCCAAAGTATGTAGTTTTGCACATGCAAAACTACATACTTTTGGAAAGTATGTAATTTTGCATATGCAAAACTACATACTTTTGGAAAGTATGTAATTTTGCATATGCAAAATATCATATTTTGCAAAGGTATGTGGTTTTACACGCAGCACCGGGTTACTCAGTACAAATGATCATACGGTTTAATTAAGACCACGGTTTGACTTGAATTGGGTTGTGAGGCTTCCACACGGCCTGGACACGGGGAAAATAGATACGGGACATATGGGGGATAAATTTTAAAACAGGTTCATCAGGTTTGGTAATTAAACACTAAAAGATTTTTGATTTGTCGAAACCAATCCGGCCCTGATTTGGTAAAACGATCTAACTTGAAATTGGGACATTTTGAGATAAATCTATATCATTGGTAATGTGAGGGCGCTCTTTCCATTGGTGACATACTAAACTCACCACCATGCCACCAAATAATGAGATTTTTATATTTTCTAAGACATTATATCTGTTTAATAATTTATTTTATTCAAAAAGAAAAACGTAAAGTGTTCAAACTTTAAAGCTCTTTTTCTCGAAACAGCGATTTTAATTTCAAGTTAGATCATTTTACCAAATCAGGGCCGAATCGGAAACTTGTTTATTGCTGACAGTTTCGTCTGTGAACCACTGACTTTATCGAAGCTTGTTGTTGTTATGATGATCTAACAGCTAATTACTGGCGTCAAGTTATGTCTGTAATATAATGTAAGTAAGTTTGGGGTATGTCATGGTCACTTGCGTCTAACTAACCATGCTAACTCATGAACTGTTTATATACCCCAAAGTCATTTGCATTTATTATGAAAGGCAGATTTAACCATCCATTTGTTGCCGAAATGAGTAACATGTAATTGTGGACATAGCTAGTTCTGGTTCTAAGCCCTCGATTTGTATTATGTTTTCATGCATTGTAAAGGGTAGACTATGCTATAGTCTATTTTTGATAAAAGCATTCAGTTGAACTCGAAATTATACTGATATTTATTACATCAAAATATATACTAGTATAAAATATTTGTTATGGAAAAAGATTATATAATTATATTAGTCACATGAAAAGGTAAAGTGTACGTAGGCTTATATTATTGAATGCAACATATCATAATGTCATAATTGTATTGGCACTTCACTGAACAATTCTGATTTTAAAATCTGCCAGTTTATTAATCGCGAAATTACAGGTTAAAAATAGCTAACAAACAGAGGGTGACTGAAAAGATCAGATGTGAAAATCTATCAATTGTGCACACATTAATTACAATGTAAATCAGAGTTTTAAGCTTAAATACAATATCCAGAGTATATGCAGAATGGGCAAGTGGACTACGGGGAAGTCTATGTAAAGGGCTGTGATGTTGGTTTACCAATATAAGAGTGCTTTATAAAATATATTCATTATGTTATTATTAGTATGTAATATAGGTGTATTAAATTATCACTTATGCGTGCTTAAGGGTGCACACCAGTAAATAGCTCCCATTGACTTTCTGTACAAACAGGGTCCAGGAAAACGTCATTTTCTTGACTCCAGAGCGACTCAGTTCTTCAAAACTTACTTTTTCTGCAAGTCGAAGGTCAGATGAAGTCATCTATTGTAGAAATTATATACGGAGTCCAGCATTTTTTTCCAGGAAAATGCCGACTAGATCACCCTATAGCTCATACAGCGTACGCCACCTCACAAATATTTTGGTGTTTCTGAAATGTAACACATTTTGAAAGTTTAGCCAAATTGTAATAAAAAGTCAGATCCTGATGCTCATTTTTCACAGACAATCTATTTCCCAGGCCTAAATGAGGATTCAATATGAATAAGGGCATAATAGTTGGGTTTTAAGCCTTTTCTAATGGATTTAATTCAGTCATATTGCACGTTTCCTCGTTTAAAACACTGATTTTTTCCTCACAGGGTGTAGGAGGCTTGTATTTACTGGTGTGCACTCTTAAGGAATGTTCAGAAATACTTTGGTGGGGGCTGGATTGTTTTTCATGTTTAAATTTTTTAGCCCCCTCTTGTGAACCTAAATTTGTTTGACTTTTTGGCCCCCTCATATTAGGTACAAAATCAAGATGATTACAATCGCGTCCGCATTATGGCTCTTAGAATAAACACGCATGTCGGCGCTGAAATTTTGAACGAACTGATGGAGGAAAACCTCGTTTTTTTGCAAAACTAAACTTCAATTTGGAGTGAAAATCAAATATTTTGACCCCACCCCTTCCATTATAATGTACCATTCTACCTCAGAGGACAGAGGAAACATATTAATGATACTAAAACTGTGCAATGATTTTACCCATGTCATTGAAATAAAAGGTGTGGAATTCTCGCTATTCACAATAAGGGCGCCGCCAGCGGTTTGCGATGTAATTGTGATGTATCATGGTGATGTATCATGGGAAAAGGTCGACATCCAAGTCCGCGCAATACGAATATTACCATGCTATTACATAGGAACACGTGACAATATTTTTTAGTTTGTCAAAATAAAGGTGTTACACGCGAATCGATACTCAATAATACTTAATAATGTGATTTGAAATGTGCACAATTATTTTTTTCTCTATCGATTTGCGTGTAATACCGTTATATTGACAAACTAAAAATATTGTCACGTGTTCCTATGTAATAGCATGGTAATATTCGTATTGCGCGGACTTGATGTCGACCTTTTCCCATGATACATCACGATTACATCGCAAAATCCGTTGGCGGCCTTTATTGTGAATAGCGAGAATTGTGAAAATATAAATAAATATATTCATTTTCAATTTGAATCAGTGGCGGTGGAAGCATTTAAATTTAGGGAAGGGAGTATTATATTGTTCAGGTTTTACTGGGACCTTTTGTTGCAAGCGAAGCGTGCGAAAAACTTCAATTTTAGCCCGAAATTAAGGCTGTTTTGCTACTTGATGGGCCAGTTCGCAAATTTTCCTACACGGTGCTTTTCGATGTGCTAAAAAGAGGATGCAGAGGGCAATATAATTGCTTTATTTTTGTTCCGCAGGAACTATAGGTTCACTTACACTCCACCCTCCTGAACAGTACCTTAAGATATTTCTAGCATTTGAAAAGTTAGTAATCATAACACCCTAGTTCAGTGAAGAGACTATTTAAAATATTACGCCGTCTCTTGCACAGAGATGTATATGTTAGCTATTAAAAAAAGGTACTGAGTGTGTGTGTAGTGTTAGTTGTGAAGAGTTGCTGATCTTGCATCCAAGAAATGAAACTATTGGAGCCAGTGATTGGCTCAGTTTTCTAATTAGTTTAAAATTGCTGGTTTCTTTGAAATGTTGTTGAAAAATGTATTAATGTATTGAAAAATACTACATAAGTACACAATGAATCATTTCTGCTTGTTTAAAACGATTAACATGGGTATAATTTAGCTGATTTAATCGAGCTACTTCAGGTGTTGAAACAATATACTGCAGGAGTAAACCGTCTTTGCTGGCGCTGCACTGGGGCGTAATATTTGTAACTTACTAGTAACAAACAAGTGTGTTAAATCCATTAGTTGCTATATCAGGCTATCAGCTAGTGAACTTAGCCCAATTCATTGAACTATTGAACTTTACGACCTTATAGGTAAAACTCACTCTTGGCTTGTTGCTCATGGCAGCTAGTGAACTTAGCCAATTGAACCTTATAAGCAAAACTCATGGCTATAGAAATTGCACTTATAAAGCATTAATATTTGATGGGCTTTTGTTGACATAAATAGCAAAAGAAAAAAAACCCCGATACATTTGCAAACCTGAAATTATTTAGTGTGGGAATCCGTTCACCTGAAATTCATATCTTTTGTAAATTTGATAGGAGAGCAGGTTGAAGTGAAAACTGGGCTCAATTGCGAGTGCAAACTGCGTGTTATACCATTGATAGTTTTACATGAGCAAATGAAACAAAGTTTTTCATATAGGAGTTAAAAATACTATCTAGTTTAATCACTGCTGCCTGTATATAATATATGGTCGTAGAAATTAAAGTTAGAAACAGTGCAAAAATATAAATATACCAGGTATATAAATAAACACGCTAACTAACTGTATAGTATATAAATTTAGTTAGTTAGCGCCATCCACTGATGCTTTGCATCAAAGTGTTCTTGCATTAATAGTACTGGATGGACTGAAGTTATGCATATCATATTACAAAATGATTGAAATTCACTGCCATGAGTCAATACCCTTGGCATGTAATTGTTCCAGGTAGGATGGGGTTGGAAAAAAATTCTTGAAGTACAGGGAATCCAACAAAAATTGGCACTTGTAGGGCTAAAATGGCCAAATATGAGGTTAATTTGGTTTAGAAATTCACACATTTGGGGATGATTGTACAGTGGACTTCGGGTATATAAATAAATGCGCATATATAAATGCGCACGTGACATCTACAAGTCGCCATACCGTGTTCAACGATGTAAGGTACCCGGATGTGCACAAATTCCACACGCAAAAGTATAGGCGAAAATGACAGGTTACAAGGAAAATTGGCTTTGCAAAATAGTGGCATTGATTGCAAAGGGCAAAATAATTTGACCCGAAACATAAACTCTTTATTTGGATTTTCCATTACGGAAAAAAAAAAAATTATGACGGAAAAGCTAGATATAGCTGATTTAAAAGTTATATTTCATTATTTCCGTGCTAAATGGGCGTGGCAATTGGCCATATTGATGACGAAATGTGATTCTTACTGGCATTAAGGTCAGAACTGGGTACCTGCCGATGATGTTATTTGATAATGTTTGCACGTAGGGAACTAAGGGGGCTGTCATTTTCTTCGGAAGGAAGGGGTCATGGATTTATTTATTTATTTGGGAGTCAAGATAAGTATCCCCCCTGTAGTGCCGCCAATGAACATAACTCTGACCCTAATTTTAACTCTAATTATAACGTAAATTGAGGAAACTATAACTTTAGCCCTTTTCGGTATAATGACCCGCTCAAACTAATAGGCTAGATGTCCCCGCCCGACCTCCTCAATTCTAACTTACTCATTCGCTCGCAAATTGACAAAAAACAAATTCAAAATGTGTTTTTAAGCACCTTTTTGTTTTGTGTCCCCATGCTAAATCGGTAATCTGTACGCCCTTTGTCACCCTTTGACGTACAATTTAGATTATAAACACGTAGATGACTGTACATGATCTAATCATCCCGGCTGGAAGATGTCGAGGAAGACTCGTATGCTATACATCACGCTCATACGTTATATGACAATATGACGTACAATCACGTATGTGATGCATGGTTGGAGATTTATTCAGCTAGTAAGTTAGATCTAGATCATACACACAGCTATGGCACGATTTAGGGTGTAATTTCTGTGTGAGGATTTTGTGCCGCACTCACAGTACCGCCCTCTACAGTCTCTCCACATTTTTATGTATTCTATTATTTTGTGATTGGATTTCTTTTGCTTTATATTGTTTTGTGAGGCGATCATTTGCAGGAAAGATAAAAAATAATATTTATAAAATTATAAGTAAGGCGAGAAAGAGAGAAACCCTGTTCTACGTGCGAACGGACCTTTCAAGTAGGGTCGGTCGGTCGGTTGGTATTTAAAAAAAATTTAAATAACCCTAAATAACCAAAAATCTGTAAATAAATTTCAATTTGAGAAAATACAAAAAAAAAACAATTGTCCTGAAATTTCCGAAATTTGGGGTCGGCATTCATTTGTACAGGAAAAATTTGTTTCCCAAAATAGAACAGGGTTTTCGTTTTTCGTCGAATAAATAAATAAATAAATAAATAAATAAATAAATAAATAAATAAATAAATAAATAAATAAATAAATAAATAAATATAAATAAATATAAATAAATAAATAAACATTAGTTATGTTTGTACATGGGGGGTGCTGTGCAATAATCATGAACCTTTGATATCCATGATTTATCCTTGCAAATTTATAGCATCGAACCTCCAGCCAATGTTCCTTGCCAGTGCTAGCCACGAAACAAGGTCACAACTGTAGCCACTCCTTCAATGATCGCCATTTCAGTGATTGACAGTGATGTAATGCAAATATGGCGCTAGCCATCTGGTCACGTGCGCATTTATATATGCGCATTTATATATACAACCGAAGTCTACTGTTGTATGGAACACCCACGGATCTACGCCTAAAGGTCCGTTCATACTACCACCGCATTTGCGATGCGTTGCTTAGCGATGCCGAATTATCGATTAATTTTTGCCGCAACTCAACATGCTCAACGCAACTCGTCGCATTTCCAAGTTAAAATGTATTTAACTTTATTGCGATATCGCGGTTTGCAGTACGGCAGTGTGGCAACACAAAGCAACGCATCGCAAATGCGGTGGTAGTATGAACGGACCTTAAGACTTGCGGGGAGACTTATTCTGTTGTAATTGAAACATTTGCGCGCAAAAAAAATGTTCAATTCCAGGCTATTTTATATTTTTTGCTTCAGAATTAATGTTGCTTAAGTTTTTTACACCCCCTTTATGTGCCAAAAAACTTTTTTACCTCCCCTGTAAATACACCCAAAATTTTTACCCCCCCCCCCCTATTCAGAACTTCAAAAATGTTTTGCCCCCCTACATAATTTCCGGGCCCCCAACCAAGATATTCCTGAACACTCCCTTATCGCATCATACATTTTTGTACAGATATGAAGAAGGATTGGGTCGACTTTTTTCAAAACATTACCAGCTTCAATCGGGCGGTATTCACTACTACTGCATTCGGTGAGAATAGCGGAACGATTTGGGAAGATGGTGCTGCAGATATATACCAGGATGATGCCCTCGTTTTTTCGTGGAGGTAAGCTTCATTCATGGAAAGGGAATATTATAGCCAATAACCATGTTAACGTACTAGCAGTCGCAGCGAGTGACAGGATAGATTGACAATGATTACAAACAAGTAGAGATTGTACAGCACATAATACACACCGACAGCGCTTCGCTGATAGCTGCTGATTTCAGTCTCGTTAGGAAGTTGCCAATTCATCAATTAGCTTCAAAACTGTTAAGAGTTTTGAGTATAGACTATCCTTGTCTACATAATACCATAGATGGCTCCCGGAGATGGCTTCCCTTATGTGGGAGTAGATATCTAATCAAAAGAGCTTTATAGGCTTAGTTTCTATAATAATAATCTTTTATTCATTCCTTTCTTTTCCTTTCTCTGCACTTTTTCTTTCTCCCCTTCTCCCCTATTCCTTTCTTTTTCTTTTTGTCTTCCACCTCTCCCCTCAAATCTCGATCACCCATCCGCTTCTCCTCTTTTCCCCCTCGACCCCTCCTTCACTCCCTCACTTAAAATGGATATAAGAAAACCATTTGACTTTAGTGAATAGACAACTCTTTATAATTTAAATGATAAAGGTGGGTAGTAAATAATTGTATATCGTCGTTAAAGACTTAGTGTGCTTTTGTGTGCTGGCGAAAACTAAGTCACACCCACGGGGTGTATGAGAACAAAAGGTACCTCTCACCCAAGTGTGGGCTTTCACATGACATTCTTGTGATCACTTATTGACAGTAGCCTGCCTGTTAAAGCATTACTACGCTGTCAGATTAGTACCGATTTAATGGCGGAACCCTTTTGTCCTGAACAAAAGGTACCTCTCGATGAATAGCTTGTCGATAAATCCAATCGGCAAAAAGGGTCGATGCGTTACGTAATCTGTTGTGCCTTCACGGATATGAGAGCTCCATGGTGTTAATCGTGTAACATCATCACTTCTACGGCGAATACGCTCTATAATTCATGAGAATACTATATCCAGTCGTAGAAACAGAGGTGAATTATAAATAAAATACTGAATAACTTACGAATTTTGCGAATTTTCATCTATAATTCATGAGAATACTATGTTTTTTTTCTTTTTATTTATAATTCACCTCTCCACTATGGTTTTTTTTGCATATATATTTCTTTACAAACGCATCAATGGAATTTTGCTCATTTTCATGGAGATAAGCTACCAGGAAAGTGATAGTCAGTCACAGATGCATCAAAGTGAGTATCATACCTACCGCGGTACTGAACAAAACAAGTACAGGTGGGAGGGAAACAATTGAGCCAACGTGTAGCATGTCAAAAATCAAAGTTCCTGCTTAGAAATCAATAGCAGTTCGAAGACATGTGCATGGATAAATGAATCAGGATGTGAAAATAGCTAATTACCATGTGTCCAAATTCTTATGTAGCTAGTGTATTGTTATTAAAATGACGTCGTGACCTTGCAAGAGGATAATTAGCGGTTTAAACGTAAATGACTGATTTCCGATATTTTGTATTTTTAAATAAAAATGTAAGTATATAGCCGAATACGATTATTTTGGTTTGATTTCTGTAATAATGGACTACAAATCTAATATCACTGTCAATTTTTTCCAGAATAAAGCAACATACTTTAAAATAAGTATAAAATATGATTTTTGTCGATAATTAATTTGTATTGATGCCTTTTTGTGTTTTTTGTGTATATTTGATTTGTATATGTGTGGTCTGCTGTTGGGAACACTGCGCCTTGTGGTGACAGTGCTCTTTTGTGCTTTCAGTGTTCCCCGGCAGCTCAGTAGACTCAATTTGTTGTTTGGTCTCAATTTTGTTGTTAAAAAATATAATAATAAACCTGGAAATAACAAACTGGCAATAAAGGCGGCAAGTCTGATCCACATAAAAGACACGCTGACTTCATTGTTCAAAATTAAGTCTAATATTTTAGGAAAACGTTAATGAATTATTTAACGATTGACCCGTTAAATTGTCGTCTTGGCAGCAGTTACCATGGTAACGTCCATTGAAGTTTTTTGATATGTAAAGCATGGCATAAATCACTTATCACAGTGATATAAACAAACAAGTACGCATGGACAAGTGCAACAAAAGTAGAGCTGCTGTTTATACAAACTAGCATCCTCTTGAATAACTTGAACGAACCCTTTTTTCAGCACCGAAAAAGGCAATCCTTCCCTCCAAAACGAGCTCAAAGCAAATAATGCGAAGATATCAGAATTGGCGGAAAGCGGTGACTTTACTACCATTGCTGAAGATTATTATACTGACGATTGTATGTGTGTGGTTAATGGTCAAGAACCTGGATATGGTAAAGAAGGTAAACAATTCGTCGGACGCATCACATACTGGTCTATCTCGAAAAACACGCATTTCGAGAAAATCGCAATTGAAAATCTTCATTATTAAGTTAACTCCACACCTTCCGGGACTTGGGGAGGTGCCCTTTAAATTAAAGCATATACCCTGGAATCTTGTTGAACGTATGGACACCAGCTTTATCCATTCGTATGTGAAATAGTTAATTTCCGTATCGTATATAAAGTTCGTTTCATACTGGTCTATCTTGGGGGCTATCTCGATTTCGGAACAATGATACCGTAATCGGAGGTACAACATCGAGAAAATGACACTTTGTAGGATATCGACAAAAACGATTGTTAAAAGATAAGAGAAACTAAATGTTAAAAACAATCATGAGTTGTGTATGTCAATTTTATGATAATAAAATACTGTTTAATAATACCGAAATAAAGGTATATTACCGAGGCATGATCCCCCTATATCCCTCCAAACATCGTAATAGTCGGCCTATTATCGTGAGAACATTCCAATCAGAGCATATTGATTGCGATATTGAACACTTTATTGTGATATTAATATCATTGTTTATACATTTTAAGCTTTATTCTTGACACGGATTTACAATTTTACAACACAGATTACAACACGGAACATGGATTTTAGAAAACTTCGGACTCTAAACCCAAAGGCCCTTGCTTTGTCCCTTTCAATAGCAACTTTCATTTATCACTTGTTGTCTTACTTATTTTGAAACCACAAAGCATGTTGAAAGCAATTTAGAACCAAAATGTCAATGTTTGAGGCTTCTTGAGGCTTCTGTGTGTTTTGGATCTCACCCAAAGTCCCTATTTGAGAAACTGGCCATGTTCTCATTCAACCCTGCTCTAATTTTTTCCAAACGGTTCGTCTCTTACCCAATAACCCCATATTTCTGATATTTAGATATCACCGAATGTTCCTTTAGTGTAAAAAAGCTCAATGAAACACGTATTAATAATATTGTGAGGTGCTCGCCACCACCGTAATACTACCGTAATACTCTGACCAAAGGGCAAAGGAAAAGAAAAAGGGCAAGGAGCCCCTTTTCCATCAAAATTCACCCCGATCATGGGCCAAAATAGTGTAAAATACTCACCACCACCGTAATACTACCGTAATACTTTGACCAAAGGGCAAAGGAAAAGAAAAAGGGCAAGGAGCCCCTTTTCCATCAAAATTCACCCCGATCATGGGCCAAAATAGTGTAAAATACCAAAGTTTTTCGAGCTACGCGCGCACATTGTCACAATGAAGCCAGTTTTATCTCGATCATGGGCACAAATGTGTCAAATTCAAAATTTGTGCGCGCTACTCGCAAAAAACATCGTCCCAATAAAGCCTTTTTTGGAAGCTCGAAAACATGTACAGTCTCTCTAAAACTAAAATTGCATGTTGCAATTGCAATTTTTTCAGATGTGCCCTGTAATTTTATTTTGCCCCCCCCGACCAAGAAAGCTGGCTACGCCCCTGAAGCAACGTATGTATGCATGCCCTCTGTTGATTCATCAGCTGGTGAAAAGGGTTTCTTTGCCTCATGGTCTAAACTTTGCAACAATATTTCAGATCATATTCGCCATTCAACATCACTTGGTAAATTTAATAAAGACTTATAGACTCACTAGTTTATGCTTAATATAGAGTTGCTTACCTACTTGTTCATTTACAATATGCAGTTTTTATGAAAACCCGTAATTTAAGATTTGTGTTATTTTTAAGATTTGTATTATTTTTAAGATTTGTATTATTTTTAAGATTTGTATTATTTTTAAGATTTGTATTATTTTTAAGATTTGTATTATTTTTAAGATTTGTATTATTTTTAAGATTTGTATTATTTTTAAGATTTGTATTATTTTTAAGATTTGTATTATTTTTAAGATTTGTATTATTTTTAAAATTTGTATTATTTTTAAGATTTGTATTATTTTAAGATTTGTATTATTTTTAAGATTTGGATTTTGTTTTAATGCCTTGTAAAGCGCTGTGATATTGGTCTTCAAATGTAAGAGCGCTTTATAAAAACATTCATTATGTTATTACTATTTTATCCTAAATTCCCACTTTTTGCGTACTTGCATAATTATATATTTTGTCCAGATATCGCGCAGGTTTGGTTCGAATGGTTCGAACACATTCCCAGCACCAATCGGATAATATTCAGTTCTACTGCATTCGGTGAGAAACACGGAATAGTCTGGGAAGATGGTATTGGATATGCTTACCAGGACGACGTCCTCGTTGGTTCTTGGCGGTAAGCTTGGAGGTTATCCTTATTAAAAAAATAGCGATCAAAATACATTCGCTCTTTCTCTTCGATCTTGAAGGGAACAGAATATCAATTATCGTACTAACAGTCGCAGAAAAATATCAGCGATCAAACGCCAGTAGATATTGTACAACACTTAAAGCCGTATTAAGATTAGTATTTATTTTCCATACAATGTTAGCTTTTACTGTCAGATATGTTCCCTTTTAATTTTGAGCCGAATAAGTGAGAAAATTGGAATTTACTATGCACCTATGCATGTTACTCCCGCGGTTGTAATACGGTACGATCCTCTGGGTGTGTGTATATGTATCCCGCACACCGTGTACGTATACTGTGCATACGTGTTCGACTAATATTTCCATCGTAATAATAAAACGCCGGTTCCATTGTTTCATTCAAAATCTCGGATTTTGACAAAACTACAGCACCTAAAGCATGTAAAGTCTTGATTTTTGCAGAGTATCTTTATTGACTAAAGTACATTACAATCGTGTAAAACCCCGAATTTAAGATTTTTTTTGAGGGCGTTCTCCTCAGCAAATGTTATAATATGGCTTTAAGGTGGTACTACACCCCTTGATAAATTTGTGACTATGTTTGCATTTTTCTCACAAATGAACAACACACTGGTAACAAAAGCTATGCAATACGCAAAAAAAGTTTCTTTATGGTTAGGAAATTTACCCACTATTAAAATCTAGCAACTAATTTTGTACGTTTTCTAAATAAACGCATGCGGGTGATTGTCCTACGCATTTTGACACCTCAATCACTATTCTACGACACTCCTGAGAAAAGATATAAAGGTTTAAGTAACACGAGGTCGAAAAATGAAAATTGCAAAAAGGCCTATTCAAGTTTTCAGCATAAAAGACCACAAAAAACAACAAACATGCAGATAACATTTTTTGTTTAATTGCTGGGCACATTCCAGGCATCATACTGCCGCTTCCAACTTCACTTGAGATTAATCTCTTTCTTTACCAGTCTTTCAATACTTTGTGTGTCCACCGTTGGCTTCCCTTACAGCAGCCACGTGGCGTCTCATGCTCCTAATAAGGCGTCGAATGTTACCTTGCTCAACCCCATTCCACTCGTTGATAACGATGCGACGCAATCCCACCAGAGTTGCATCTGCCTTTATCTTCTTGTAGACTCGTCTCTTGTGCTGATCCCAAAGGTTCTCCAAGGGGTTAAGATCAGGGCTTCTGGAGGGCCACTCAAGTGTCTCAATTCCTTCTGCTTCCAGGAATGCAGCTGTAATCATGACCTGTTTTGTAATCATGACCTGTTTTGAACCCCTTTTCCAAATCCATCTCTCAAAACGTAGAACCCACTCACCTTTGTCTTTGATCATTCATCCGCACAATAAGCAAAGGATTATCTAACATGCATCAATTAAAATTCTTTAAATTAAAATTGAAAAGGCGGGAATAATGACACCGTTTTGGATCAGTGAATCAGCTCTAAAACCATTGAATAGGCTTCTTTGCAATTTTCATTTTTCGACCTCGTGTTACTTATCTTTTCTCAGGAGTGTCGTAGGGTAGTGATTGAGGTGTCAAAATGCGCAGGACTATCTCCCGCATGCGATACAAAATTGGTCGCTAGATTTTAATAGTGGGTAAATTTCCTAACCATAAAGAAACTTTTTTTGCGTAGTTTATATTAGGGGCAAGGATTCCAGTTACTACACTGGAATTTCAGTGACTCAAGACAAGCGATACGTTATTTATGATAAGAAAAGAGGTACCGCTAGAATGTACCTCATTTTTTAACACATATAATGAACCCTATATGAGAAAAATGCAAAATTAGTCACAGAATTTATCAGGGGGTGTAGTACCATCTTAAACGAGTTAAAGACGCTTCACTGATTTTAATTGTGTTTGAAAGTACAGACTTGACATTTAATATGGAATATTTTTTCGCAAACTTCCAAGACTGGTCTGGAAGGGATCTGCATAAACCGCACGGGCTAAATATTAATCGGGGTGTGTCGGGAGATGGTGTAAAACAATTGTTTGACCGAAAATGTGCTTTCCATTAGTTAACATTATGGCGCTCATAAGGTAGTGAATAAGCCTAAAATGGCGGATTTAGGGAGATTGAATTTGATTTTTGTGGGGGTAAAATTCCTGAATTTGAGCAACATTATTCTGATATTATCAAATTTATTGAGGTTTGAGGCGATATTTACTGAATCTAAAACCTATAAGTGTTCGTCAGACCTGAAATGCACTTGTCATCTACCAGTATTGAAAGTGGGAGGAGCTTTCATAAATATGGCTCTTAAAACTGGTTCGCACTCAGAGAGTTTGAATGGTCCTCTGGGGTCAAATGTTGTAAACTTAATGTACACAAAGGAACGGCGTGAGTTTATTGGACAACCAGGAATCCTCGTAGTTGTTTTTGTACCGCAAGTTTATAGCATTTGACCCCAGGGGGCCGTTCAAACTCTCTGAGTATGTATCACTCTTAAGAGCCCTATTTTTAAGCTCCTCCCCTGTTCAAAATATTGGTACATTACAAGCGTATTTCAGCTGTGATGAATGCCAATTGCTGATAAAGTTTAAGAAATATCACCTCAAACCCCTATAAATTTGATAATAACAGCACAATGTTGCATAAAGGCCGAAATTGTGTCTCACACAAAGCTCAAATTCAGTCTCCCTAAATCCACCATTTTAGGCAAATACGCTACATTAAGAGCAGCATAATGTAAGCTTATGGAAAGCACATTTTCTATCCAACAATTATTTTACACCATCTCCCGACACACTCCAATTAATATTTAGCCCGTGCGGTTTATGCAGACTCCGTCCAGACCAGTCTTGGAATTTTGCGAAAAAATATTCCATATTAAATGTCAAGTCTGTAGTTACCAAATAATTAGTTAGCTTTGGTTTCCCCTTATATTGGCTTTTATATGCCTAATACATGGAAGGACACTAATTTTAAAAAGGAAGTGCCGGTCGTGGACTAACGCCAATCATACCCCATTCGTATCAAGTTAGTTAGAATTCTCTCCTCTATCTAGAGCGAGTGGATGGGTCTAAACAAAAATAACAATAAAATATAATTTTAAGTTGCATTTCAAAAGCCAGACACTTTAAAGATGGCGCGCAATTCTGAAAAGCTTAATATATAAAATAGCAGAAATATTTTGGGTCCTAAGGAGTAATCAAGTTAATGGTCATATATTTCTAAAATGCCTAATTAATGTGAAATATGCAAATATAGGTCAAAGGGTAAAAACATAATTGTATATGGATACAATTTTTCAAAATGCTCCAATTGCAATGAAGATGGTCTCAAATTATCCGTCTTGGCAAAATGAAACCCAAAATATTTAGTTTGTTATATCTCTGAGAATTCATCTTATTCTACAATCATGGGGCGGAGTTCACCAATCCTATCAGTTATACACATTATATAACCTTGACAGTTCAGAGGTCATAGCATAAGATCTAGACTCAGTTGATATGACAAACAATATCTTGTGTTTTATTTTTGTTAAGACGGGTAATTTGAGAACATTATTGCAATTTGAGCATTTTGAAAATGTTACCCCAAATCTCAATAATTAGGTATTCTGGAGATATAGACGAATCCAACGAGTCAAGTGGTGGTCAGAATTCAGTTGGCCATTACTGGGTCCCGTCTGCACAAAACTGGTGTTGTTACTGGTGTTGTTGTCTACGTGTAACAAGGGTGATGGAATGCAGGCCACATCATTTCACATTTTAGGCGGGATATAATAAAGAGGGGAGGACCCAGCTGTGGCTGACATTAAGGTGAAGGAATGCGTGAAATTGGATTCGTCTATACGACCATTGACATTTTTACTCCTTTGGAGCTAAAGAATAATATCTGCTATTTTATTTGATTGAAGCATTTTAAAATGTTATCCCTTTGTGTGACCTTTGACCTCAATAACTCAATTTGCTCAAGGGTCCCATTTTGGCTCGCGGCTGATTCTGCGTCTACACACCCTGTTTGTTACTTCAAATGATAAAAGCATTAGTACGCAACTTCACGCTTTATACTGGGTCGTCAATGGTCTCTTTCCTCGACTACAAAATGTGAATAACAAGTAGGTACATCACTTTGACATTAATTTTGGATTACCAA